>NC_060268.1:125885915-125902923 GCF_021613505.1 Equus quagga
CCCCGAGGCTCCGCCCCGCCCCCGGCCCCGCCCCGCTGAGGCCGGCGCTTCCCGGTTTGCAAACTGCGTTTGTAGGCTCCGTGCCGGCGGGCGCCCATTGCACAGGTGGAGAGCGGTGAAATTTCTGTACTAGAGCTCTCTGAAATCCAGGCGTAAAATGAGGCCGTAGATGCCAGCCCTCGCTGCAAATTTCCTTCACCTCCAAGGAACAGCCCTTCCCCCCAAATGTGGTAGAGAGTTTCTTTTGGAGGGGTACCCAGGCCTTAATTTTAGCCTTCATTACATTTGAAAAGAAATCCTCTAAAAATCATTTTCATGACCATTCTCTCATTTTATCCTCCAACCCTGTGAAATGGGACTGTTGTCCCCATTTGACAGATGAGGAAACTGAGGCTCAAAGACGTGAAGTGGCTTCCTAGGGCACACAGCTGGCAGCGACAGAGCAGCAGACCCCAGCGCCAAGACTCTTTCTTTCATACCAAGCAGGTGGGTGAGGCCAAGGAGGGAGGAGACAGCGTGCAGGACAAGAGTCCTCCAGTCCAGTGAGGGCGGTGGATGCAGGGCTGCTCCTGGTCCAGCCCGGGATCAGGATCCCATGTCTATAGTGCTTCAGTGATTTCTCACTTGGCTGCTTTGCTCCATGCGAAGTCCTGAGCAGTAGACAGTCATTTTCACTTTGTCTTTGGAGAACGTGTGTGTGAACCAGTGAGACATTTCAGTCACCTGCTGAGAGATACGGAGGCAGGAGCCCCCTTCAGTGCTCTGGGGCTGGGGGCTTTCTCCAAGTGGAGGAGGCGCCAGACACCTGGGGGTTGGCTGGCAGCTAGGGCTGGTTCTCCGAAGGGGCTAGGGGGTAGTACGGCCTCCATCACTGGACAGAAAGATGTGGGAGGAAATAGGTCACTAATGCATCGGCTGGGCTGCTTCCGGCCAGGGTGGGCTCATCTTCTCCTCCAGGAGCTGGACAGGTGGCCAAGGTAGTGTCTAGCTTGGGGGCTAGATGAGTCGGGTAGCTTTGGGCACACTCAGCTTCCCAGGGAATGTTCCAGGCTGTGGGGGATCAGGAAAGGAGCACAAGAGTGAGGGTCAGAAGCCCCGAGCTCTGGTTCTGGCCCCACCTCTGACTGGCTGAGTGACCTTGAGGAAGTCTTTTTCCTGAGGGCACTTCAGGGATGAGATGAGAAAACCATCTCCCCTGACAGGTTATCAGAAAAGAGAGAGATGAGGTAGAGAGAAGACAGAGATAGACGTGGCCTTACAAGACTGAGAGTAGACCGACTCCAGGAGCAGGGAGGGGACAGAATGGCCCGGCAGTGTGGGCAGGCCCTGGAGATTGGCTGGGTGCCCACACCGTGGCCTGCCGTTGTCGTGGGAGGCCGTGTTGGCCCCTTTTGATAAGTGCCTAGGAATGGAGTGGCCACATGCTTCTGCCTTTAGGGTCCCCTGCTTTGTATCTGGGGTGGAGCAGAGTTGATGACAACCTTGCAAGCTTAGTCAGAGAAAGTCAGGGGAAATGTTTGTAAACAGCAAATGCTGCACACCCCCTGGGCATCTTCGTTGTTCTGAACCACACTTGAAGGAGAAAAAGAAGTCGGGAGAAAGAGGAGGAGGGGAGAAGGAGAAGGGGAAGGAAGGAAAAGTCAGCCTCCAAAGGCTCTCCTCTGGGCTGATAGTTTACGACTCCGAGCCCTCTGAGAACAGCATCCTGTCACTGCTCGGCCTGGAGATGCCCTGAAAGGTTCTGAGTGCTGGCCGGCGTCTCGCTGTTAGTGAAGGACTCACTCCTGGCCCCAGGGAGCTGGGAGGTGATGCCACAGGGAGGCTGCCTGGCATGGTGGACGGAACTGGAACCAGATGGACCTGGGCTTGGGTGCTGTTTAAGTATCCCTGGGAAGTCAAGCCTCAGTTTCCTCATCTGGTACCAACCTAACAGCCTTCTATGAGGCACAGAAAGTAGTACTAGTTGCTGTCAAGGAAGGCAAGCTTTGAAGGAGTCCAAGGCACAACCCAGTGAGGTAGGCACTCATCTTGCACATGAGGAACCTGGGGTATGGAGAGGTTAGTGTCTTGCTCAGAGTCACACAGCTAGTAAGTGGCAGAGCCAAGATTCAAATCAATGCCTTTTTGCCTCCAGAGCCCAGTGAGAGACTCCATCAAAGGTGGGTGGGAGTGAGGGTAACACAGCTCTTCGTCTTACCCAGAGCCTGCTGACCTGTAGGTGATTAAGCAATGGGAAAAGCCTGAATATTTGCACAGCTGCAGCATAGAAGCAAGTCAGCCCTGTAGATGGTGAGGGCGCCAGTCACAGGGTTTGTGGGCTGATGCTGCCATCTTGTGGTCTTGCCATGTCACTGCAGTGCTTGCAGGCTGGGCGGGTACCATGGGTCTGCTTTCCAGGCTTTACGGGGCACCCAAGCAGGGCACGTGGATCCTGGGAGGTCAGGAATCATCCATAGCTGACCCATAATTCTCTGCTTCCACATCATGAATTCAAGTCCCCCACTCTGACTCTAACCACCTCTTCTAGCTATGGTCGACTGCTCCCTCTGGGAAAGTTCTGGACCTCCTGGAGATTGGTCCTTGACCCTCTGTCTCCCTTCATGCATCAAGTGTCTTTCCTTCCACTCTGAGCCGGCTTAGCTCCCACGTCCATCATTTCAGTAACATCTTAGTAATACCTTAAACTCCCACATCCCTCGTCTCCTGGTGGCTCTTCTGGCCGACCCTGGGTGAAGCTGCCTCCCCCTGAGCAAATGAGCCTCACTGGAGAAAGTCCCCAGCAGGCCAGTGGTTCCACTCTGCTCCCACGGTTACCAACCTGAGTTGGGCCTCCAGGGTTCTGGCAGTCCCACAACATCTTAGCTCCTGCTCTCCACAGGACTCTTGCCACCTTCCCCCTCCACACACCTCTGAACCCCTGAATACTCTCCCCATCCTGAGGTGGCCTTGCCTCCTGTCTCCTACTTGACGGAGAAAACAGAAGCCACCAGAGAGGAGCATCCTCATTTCTCAGCACAAATCCGTCCCCATCAGCTCCTTGTTTCTCTCTGTCTCCTGTTACAACAGGGAAGTTGGCCTCCTCCATCGTAGGTCTGGTCCCCTTCTGGCTCCAGATCGCATACCCTGCCCTTCCACCTGCTCAGGAGCCTCCAGAATCCAGCAGCCCTTCACCCTCACGCTGTCTAATGCGTTCTTTCCACTATTTCTTCTGTTTCTTGTCTGACATTTTCCTATGAAGTAGAACCCACATATAGACTGGTGTATAAATCGTAAGTGCGGAGGTTCTGAATGACCACACGGTGGACACACCCACGCCACCAGCACCCGGTCAAAAGATGGAACATTGCTAGCACCCTGGATGCTCCTCTGTTCCAGTTACTGTGGCTGCAAAACATGACCCCAAAACGAAGTGGTGTACAACAACCGTTTATGATGTTACAGATTCTGTGGGGTCAGAAATTTGGACAGAGCACAGTGGGGATGGCTTGTCACTGCTCTGTGGTGTCTGCATCCTCAGCTGGAAGACTGCATGGCTGGGGGCTGGAATCATTCAAAAGTTTCTTCATGTACATGTGTCTGGCGGTTGATGCTGGCTGCTGGCTGGGATCAGTGGAGGGTCTGGGGTCTCTGTGTGGTGAGGATTTGTTCTTGGTGTGAAAGTGGACTCAGTGTCTGTGAGAACAAGGGTCTCTGTCCAGCATGAGGCTTGGGATCCAGTCCCTGGTGTCAAAGGTCAGGAATCTATTTCTCCTCGGGTGGGGGGTGGGAAGAGAACTGGGCCTGAGTCCACTATATGTCTGGACTCAGGGGTCAACCAGATGACCAGAATCAGGGCTGAATTCGTTCAGGATGTTTGTACATGGAATTTCTATTATCCGTTATTTTTCTTGGTCTCATCTGTTGGCATGTCCAGTAATTTTCGAGTGAATGTTAGCCATTGTGAACGAACACTCCCAGAGGCTCTGATCTTCTCTAGAGACCCTGAATTGATTTTAGTTTCTGGTAGGCAGTTGGAGCAGGGGACGGAGAGCTGGTTTCCATCCTTTTAAGGCCTGGTCTGCTTCCTGTTGGCTCCTCCTCCTCGGCTGTAGCCTTGCAGGGATCCCATTTGAAAGCCCGACTTGGGGTCCTCCTCCTTGTAGGCCCTTCACTCCACTTTTTTCTCCCTGTCATGTGGGTCTTCTTGGCTTCTCAGCCTCCTAGGTGCTGCTCCCAGGTCGGGGCTCCCTGACCAGAAATGGATAAGCAACTGGTGGGACAGAAGGACAGAGTATCAGACACTTCTGAGCCTCCCTTCTCTCTGAGATAGGGTTTCTCAGGACTATCTTGGAAACCTGAGGCGGTCTTCCCAGGCCCCTCCACCCCGCCCTTCAGTTGTCCTAGCTCCTAACCATGCCTTATTTGTGATGTACTATGTCTTTCCAGACCATGTTTGTTTGTTGTCTGTCTTCCCCCACCTCCATTAGAGCTGCAAGGTCTTGCTTCTCGTAAGCAGGACTGTGTCAAGCTGAGGCTGAACCTGGCACATCCGCCCCACTCTGGAGAGCAGGGCTGGACCTGCACACTGCCCCACATGGAGCACGTGATTGCTGAGTGCGTAGTGAATGAGTGAACAACCAGGAGCTGATTCACGTGGAAGATCCGAGATGGTGAGGAGGTGGAATGGACAAGTGAATGTGAGGCAGGGCGGAGCGAGGCGGAAGGGGCAAGGCTGAGGACTAGGGCCCCAGTCTGCACACCTGGATGGATGATGGGGCCTCTCCAGGGACAGGAAACACCAGCAGAGGCCCAGGTTTGGGGCAGATCCTGAGTTCCAATTTGGAATGTTGAGTCTGAGGTGGCTTCGAGGCACCAGGGTTAACTCAGGTAGGCATCCACAACTCAAGGGGGAGCCTGGGGCTGCAGGCCTATGATGGGGTGTTGTCTGCTGCGGGTGGTGGTTGAAACTGTGGGTGTGGAGGAGATAAACCAGGAGGGGGTGAAGAAGGGGGGAAGGAGCCCAGGACAGTGCCCTGCAAAGCTTTAAGACTTAAAGAATGAGTCGAAGGGAGAGCCTAGCCTGCCAAGGGCACGAGGAGATGGGCAGAGACGGAAGGAGGGCAACAAGGAGAAGGAGGGTCTGAGAAACCAAGGGCGGCCAGGCTTGTCGGAGGAGGGGGGTTAAGGAGGATGTGGATCAGTGGGACCTCCCAAGCTCTGCTTATCTTCCTGGCCCTGCCCTGGGTTTCATCAGGCAAAGGAGAGGCTCCTGGGAAGAGACCAGCTGAGGCCACCATCCCATGGAGGGATGTGGGAGGGGAGTGGGGCAGGCGCCACTGTCCTTCTGATGCAACCCGAGGAAAGTGGGGCCCGGGCAGGGCCCGTGGTGGGCTGTAGAGAGGGCCAGGCACTCGGGACCCTGTCCCAGCCAGTGAACCCCTGAACTGGAGCAGCTTTGAGCCTGGCCCTCCCCTGCTTCAAAACCTGGCTGCAGCTCCCAGAGCCCAGCAGATCACGAAATGGGTGGCTCTTGTTTGGCCTACACAGTGTTTAAAAAAATTTGAGCCAGCAGTAACAAACAGCATGCTTTCACAAACAAATCCTAATCCTGACTTCTGGTTCCTAAGAGCAGGAGGATGGAGCCGTCCCAGGCACTCACTCCTGTCTGACGGCCAAGAGTTTGAGCTGGGAGTGAGGGCCTTCCCCTGCTGTTGGGCTGTGTGGTCTCCAGTTAGCTGCAGTCTCCGCTTCCCCCCGTTGCTCACCTGTGTGCCGAGGCCCATTGTGAGAGGCCATTTAACAGAACATTTCTCCTCCTGCTTCACTCAAGTAAACACCCATGCTGCTAACAAAGGTGGGACCTGAGTGATCTGCCGAGATGGACTGTGTTTCAGGAGACAGCGAGAGGGCATGTTTCCTTGTGAAGTGTTGGTGTGGCTGCGACTCTCATTCATGTGACCAAGCGGCCTGGATCCTGGAGATGTTTTTTGACCTCTGGCCTATGGACAGAGCCCTGGGGCCTGGATTCAGGGACTTCCTTGAGCCAACCCCGGTGTCAAGGAACCTAGAGAGATCTGGGTGAACCCAGAGTGGTGGCCTTACAGGGAGCCATGCCTGTGGTGTATGGGTCAGCCAGCACCTCTGTCCTTCCCAGATCGACAGCCCCATCCTGCCTCTCTCTGACTCTACCAGCCCACTGCCCCCACTGTGGGCTTTCTCACCTCCATCTGTGGTATGCTGTTCCCGCCACCTGGTGGTTCGCTGGACACAGCCCTCCTCCCCACCCAGCCTCCACCTACCTGAATACCATCCCCTTGCAGGGCCAGCTGGCTGCAATGACCCCCACTTTGTGCTCCCTCGTGTCCCATTGGTACTATGCTTGGGCTGGCTGCTACTCGGCCCTGGCATCCCAGCTATGGGAATTTACTCTTTATTCTACTGTGAGCTGCTTGGGGTTCAAGTCCGGGCCTGGTTCAGCACCCCCCACGCCAGTGCTGGGCCCATCTATGGATTAGATCAATAAATATTGGCTGCCTTTCCAGGTATCCCAGACCATCTCCATGGAGAAGCTTCTTAGGCGGAGAAACTGGAATGGGCACATTGAAGCCGCCCACAGCGAGGCCAGGGCCGGCCAGCCCCTCACGGCTGCTAGAATAGCAGGGACTCACTGGTGTCCCTGCCCCAGACTCCCCACTTCTCCCGGGTTAGGGTCACTGAGGGGACCCCCCACCCCCATACACACACCCCAACAGGGCCCTCAGACCCTTCGGCACCCCTGGCGGACAGTGGCCTTCGCATCTGGCCCATTGCCTGCTAAAAGGACATCAGCGTCTCCTCTGGGTAAGAAGTTTCATAAAAGAAAGTTGCTACACACTTTTGCCTAAAAGTCTCTCCCACACAATGCATAGTTGAGAAACTACGTCTCAGGGACGCCAACCCCAGCCCTAAAAGATAGACTCTCCCAGGAAGCCTTTCTGGACTTGCCATGTGGTCGGGCCTCGCTGAACTTCCAGGGTCCCCTTGCCCATTGTCTCTCTGGCCCTTCTAGATGGTGGGCTCTGAGGGCAGTGTGTGAGTCTGGCCCGGGGACCTGGACGGACCAACACGGCGTGCTGAGTGAGCTGTTGAACGGCGAGCATTTATCTTTTGAAAACTCAGGACTTGGGAGTTCCTGCTCCCGAGCTCCTCCTGTCCTTGGAATGTTGTGTCCAGGGCAGGGATTGTGCTTAGAAACAGCAGCCTGTTGAGAATGCGCCCAGCTCTGGGAAGGCTGGGTTCTTGGTGTGAGAGCGTGTGCCCTGTGCCGGGAGCCGAAATCGCTTTGACGACAGCTTCTCCCATGAGTGACAAGGGAGGAGGCCAGGAGGGGAAGGTGTCCCCTGCTGGGAGCAGGAGTGGTGGGCTGAGGCTGTGAAGAGGTGTGGAGGGCAGGCGGCCCCCAGTGGCCTGTACCAGGCGCTCCCAGGGCTTCAGTTGAAGATGAGGCTGGAGTTGCAAGATGGACGGGTTGAGGCTTAGCAACCAAAGAGACTGTCTTAGTAACAGCAAGGGAGGGAAAGTCGGGGCCCTCTGCGGAGGCGGCGTTGGGGAAGGCTGCTACCCAGTGGGAAAGACGCTGTCGACAAAGTGAATTTCCAAGCGGTTATTGGAAGAATAAAACTATTTCATGTGTTTACCTTGAGGGGTTGAAACTCCTGGATCAAATCCATTATATTTAAATATTTACGCCTACAAATATGTTTGTATCTGCATAGGTCTTCCTGGGAGGATATGTAAGAAGAGTAATAATTGCCTCTGTTAGGGAGGCCTGGGGAGGGGAGGGAGGAGGGATGGGGGTGAGGCAGGAGAAGGAAGGCATCTGCTTTTCACCCACTGTTTTGTACTTTTTGAATTTTTTTGAACCATAGGCCTGTATCATATTTTCAATTAAAATGGGCAAAAGTTTTGAAAACCTTGTTAAACAGAACTAGATGTGGTCTTCCTGTGTCTGACCTCAAGCCGTTGGCCAGGGTTGGAGTGGATTTTCTCTTCTTATGACCCCTAGTGGAGGAGGGGCAGCCAGCCTGCCACCCCCGCCTTCCCCCAGAAACCTTTCATGGGCAGCAGCTGGTGGCCTGAAGTTCACTGGCCGTGCCGGGCTGGCCAGCCGGCTGGGCACATGTACCAGCTTTGTCACCTCGCTGCCCTGCTCTAGGGCACTGCACTGGGCAGCCACTTGGTCACAGGCTCGGAACCAGCTCATCTTCTGCCCACTCCTGGTTTTTCCTCATCCATCCATGGGACTTGACCACGGAGGGTCCACAGGGTGTGGCTGTCACACCCCTGCCTAGAACCAGGACCCCCAAATTACAGAACTACGCAAGCCAGAGGGCCCTAACTGAGCAGCAGATCTAAGCCCCACATTTCATGGATGGGGAAACTGAGGCTGAGGGAGGGACAGTGACTTGCACAGCACAGGACTAGAACCCCGGGCCCCCTGCTTCCCAGGCCAGAACTCTGTACCCAACCAAGGGGCAGGCGGCGTGGAGGGGCCCTCCTGCTCAGGTGGTGGGCAGAGGGTAAGGGGCTTTAAATGGGTTCTCTTGACTCCTGGGGGACCCCAGATCATCTGCCTGCCTCTGGGGCTATTTGTATGAAATCACTGCCCCAAGCCTGCCTCTGCCCACTGCCTCTCTGGGCTACTGCCCACCTCAGGTTACACCCCATCTCTTCCTTCACACACACGCTGGAACGCGATGGCTGCAGGTCCTCAGCGTCCTCAGGGAGCGATGACAATCTGAGCAGTGGGGCTGTGTGTCTCTGTGAAAGGTGCCCCGCCTCGCCCTCCAGGCCATGAGCTCCCAGAGGACCTAGCCCCCAGGTGCTCCCTGCCCCCAGGGGACAGCCCAGCAATACCTGGCACATGCCCCAGAGTCCCGGCTGGCAGAGTACCACATGCTTCAGGGCATGAAAAGGCTAGAAAAGGGTTCTATGGCCAGAAAATCTGGGACAGGCCGTGTTTACACGAGGAGAACAACTTCTTCCCACGGGCCTTCTCAGAGCCTTCAGTTTGCCAATGGCCACCGTGACGCTGCACGTGACGCTCAAACTGAAGAGACCACAGAATCCACTCAGAGCAGGCAGTGCATGCTGGGAAATGCTGGACCCAGACTCAACACCCACAGGGAGACCTGAGGTCTGCAGGGCAGAAGGGACCAGCGGAAACAGGTGCCTTTTGTGCACCTTAGTGCAAATTACGAAAAATGCCCCCTCAAGACACTTCCATCTGTGGGAAAATTAGCATGGATATGTTGACTTTGTTAGAACAAGACCTTCTACTGCCCTCTGCTGGAAGCATCTCATAGTAAATGCACACATCCACACTCTGCGTGGGAACGGCATCACCCTGCCCCTTAGATAGGGGACTGTTGTCCAGTGTGTAACCTAGCTGACCACTCCTGGCAGTCCTGGGTCCAAAGCCACACCAGCCCTCAGCATCCCCTTTCTGCCTGCATGATGCTCTTATGTCCCAGCTGAGTGTCTGAACTGACCTCTCACCCTCAGCCCCAGCCGGGAAACCCTCTTCTGAACTTCTCCCAGGCTGACAGAGAGCCAGGGGCTTGCCCTCTGTCATCACTGCTCCCGCCCATCACCTGGCGCATGGCAGGGTCAGATGACTGCCTCTGAACGTATTCTGTACTTATGCACTGAGCGCGCTGACGGGGAGCAGTGAGTGGGATCCCGACGCAGCACAGCCTCCAACCTGCTGTGTGACCACGGGGGAGTCCTTATCCCTCTCTCGGCCAGTTTTCCCTTCTGGAAAATGAGGCAGTTGTGCTTGCTCGTTTCCAGGAGCTCAGAGAGCTCTGCCAGCAACCCCCCTGCTCCCCAAACGTGTGGAATTTTGAGAAAAGCAGGAAAGGCCTTCCCAATTGCTGATAGAAAGGCAGGCAAGAAGACAGCAAATTACAACCTGGATTTTTTTTTATTAGACTAGGAAATATAATTTATTTCATAAAAATTAATTTTGTTACAATAGGAATGCTAAACGTCATTTACAGGTTGTAGTTTACAGAATAGACAGAGGTGGGATTGGGGCCACCCCTGCAGCCCTGCATCCGGGGATATACAAGCATGTCTGCAGCCCGGCCGGGGGGTCCAGCCCTTTGCCCCCAGGAGAGCTGCTCCCTGCACCCAGGCTCCTGGTCACCTCCCTCAGAAGGCCTGCTGAGGGACCTAGCTCAGCGGCCTGGTTGCTAGGGGAAGGGGACCAGAGCGCCCTGGGTCGTCCAGGAGATGGGGAGGGCCCCCCACGCCCTTGAGAGGGCAGAGAAGGCAGAGGGAGAGGCACGTAGAAGATACACCGACTGACCCTGTGGACTCAGAGGGCAAACACAGGCACGCCAGCTCCAGACGTCCCAGCTGGGGATGCAAGGAGGGCACTCGCTCGCTCACAGGTGGGGACACGTTCCTGGAGGGGCACCCTGATGTGCCCGAGGATAAAAGCACACACACGCACACGTGCAAGCACACCCCAGAGATGAGAGAGACAGGAACAGCTGTGCGGGCGCCCTGACCTGCGGCTCTCAGAGTACTGGCCCCTGGGGCTGCTTCTCAGGCCTGATCAAGAGGAGAGACCTCCGTGCCACCCGAGGCAGCAGTGTGGGCCGGAGCTGCAGCAGCCTCGGCAGCTGAGGGAGCCAGCAGACCCTTTCCAGGCCTGTCTGATGAAGCTGGACGGTTTAAGCTCTCCCAGGAGGTTCCAGTGGATCATGTCTGCGCTCCAGGCCCTGGTACACAATTTCTAGGAATCAGATTAGAAATGGTACCGGGTGGCTGGCCTGGCCCCACCCACCAAGAGCTCCCGGTCAGCTCCTACCCACTAGGATTCCCATCAGAAGCCAAGAATGACAGTGTCAGAACCCAAAGGGCCTCAGACAGCAGTTGCTGGGCCTTCAAGGTATAAAAAGGAAATGAGGCCCAGAGAAGGTAGTCATATGCCCGAGGTCACACAGCAGTTTAATGGCAAAGCTGGAGCTTGAGTGCTGGTCTTTGGACTCCAGGCTGCCTGTGGGCATTTGAGAGTCTGCACTGGGAATGGCACCAGTAAAGCCCCTTGCAGCCCTGGTTAGGCTGCCCTCAAGGCCAGGCCATCACACAGGCCCACACGGCTTGGGCTAGCAATGACCAGAGAGGCTAAGCCCACAGCGGACGGGCAGCTTAGGCAGGGAAGGCTCGCTGCCTTTGAGGCAACATCCACACAGGCACTGGGGTAAAGAGCTGTGGTCTCGGCCTTGGGGGTCCAGCTCCAGATGCAGCTGGCCCCTTGAGCAGCCCTGATAGAAGGAATTTCCTCTCAAATGGAGTAGACCCTTGTCTGCCCACAGCCAACCCACTCCCGAGGAGGCTGCTGGGTGGTGAAGACCCCCATAAGCCCACAAGTCCATGGCAGGGAAGCCAGGCTGGGGATGCTGGCTGGGACCGCAGCCCCAAACCTGCTGTACTCCCAGGAGATCAGACTTTCAAGGGCCAGGATACACCTGGGCTAGTCCCAGCGGCTGCACATGGACCTACTGAGGCAAGCCCTGGGGTCAGTGCCCAGAGCTGTCGGGGGGGCTGGTACCTGCTTCGCCCTGGGTGCCAAGGAGGAGAGGCCTTTGATGAGGCCTCTGTACCAGCTGCAAGATGTGGGTCCCAGCCATCGCCAGCCAGCCGAAAAGAGACCCCGATGGCCCCTTTGGAACATGCTGGAAGAGGCTGGTGAGGGGGTGGCAGCCCCCACTGCTCTGGCAACCCTGCCTGTTCAAAGCTTACTTCAAGATCTCCCGGACTGCAGAGGAGGACGGAAGGGAGGTGCCTGTGGAGATCGGAGCGAGGAAAGTCACCCTCCACCCTGCCTTCTCCACTGGCAGGCGTGGAGAGCAGGACGGCCACCCACCTCCTAGCCTCCCCCGCCACAGGGCTGCCTGCTAACAGAATCCTCAGAGCCATACCGAGGCCCAGAAGTGCAGACTTCTGCAGCTGGGGAGGCCCTCTTATCCATCCCTTCTGTTTCACAGAAGGAGAAACTGAGGCCGGGGAATGGCGGATCCTGGGTTCCTGGGCATTAAGAGAATGCCATCCTACTCCAGTCCTCCTGGTCTAGAGGCTGCTGGGTGGGGGGTGTCCTGGCTGGCCCCACCCTGGGGGTGAAGGAGAGAGGTGGCCATGGGGGACTCTCATCCCCCACTTCTTTCTCTGCCAGGGCCCCACTTTCGGGCCACGGCCCCTCTCCAGGAGCCACCAGACCACAGCACTGAAAACCTTCTCCCTGGCTCACCACTGGCCTGGCCCGCCACAGTCTCCATCCTGGGGCCATCTGGATTCCCAGGAGCCCAGAGGCGCCTGTGGGGCGTCTGCCTGGGGCTGTGAGAAGGAGGGAGGACCCCGCCCCACTCCAGACCTCAGGGCTCCTTGGCTTTAAGGATTCAGTATCTGCTTAAGATTTCAGAGGGAAACACGGTACCACGGCAGAACCCCATCCAAGCCTGTACAACTGGGGAAACTGAGGCCTTGTAAGAATGTAGTCTAAGAGGGAATCACTAGCAGCAAATTGCTCCCTGTGCAAGCTCTCTCTCCCCGATTCTCTCACACTCACACACATTCACACTCACACTCGCCTGGCCAGAACCATGAGCACGCCCACACTCAGCCACACTCAAGAAAAGAGTTTCCTATTTTTTGTGTTGTTTTTCATTTTCTTTTTTTTTTCTTAAAAAGGACTTATCCAAATATCTGGATAATAAATCATTTGCGTTTCCTAAGAAACTGGGTTTTTCTTTTCCCTTGTGGTTTTGGTGTTTTTCTTCTTCTTTGAGCCTTACTAGCAGTTGAAGCTTTCTTTCTTTCTTTCCTTTTCCTTTTTGCTTTTGGACAGGAGAAAGCAGTTTGTCTGAATTGTACTTGACTCTTCAAGGAGGAAAATGGTGTGAAAGGAGAAGGGGGCTTAGGGAGGAGGGAGAATCAAGAACTGAGGAAGAAAATGAAGAGCGCAACTAAAATGTAACCCAGAGATCCGGGGCCGGGGGTGGAGGGAGGGCCCCCTCCTTGTTCCCCTAGCTGCCTCCAGAGGCCTCAGCCCCACCCCGGGTCCCGCATGGAGGTCTGAGGTCAGGAGCGACAGCAGGGGATGCAGAGGGAGCCCGGGTCCTCCTGGCACAGTACGTGGATTTCCTAAGGCTGGTCGTGGTCTGGGGGAGTGACAAGGGGAGGAGTAGAGGTGACTCCGGCTGTGAGCTGGGGGGCAGTGGAGGCCTCACTGCCCCCCGAGGGGCTGCCCACCTCCTGCCAGTCCCTACCAGCCCGCAGTTCTGGGGCAGCTCAGCAGTCCCCGTCGGTGGCCATGGCCACCAGCATCTCACTCTTGCCCATCTCCTCCAAGGCACTCGCCAGGCTGTTGAGGTCCCCGTCGTCCTGCTGCAGAGCTTCCCAGAGGTCCAGGATCACACCCGTGGGGCTCGCTTTGGTGGCAAAGTAGTTCAGGTACCTGGCAAAGGGAAGGAGAGGGACACTGGGTTCCCCAAACCCTCAGCACCTCCCAGGGGCCGGGGGGTGGAGAGCGCTCCGGGAAGGGGAGCCTGTAGGCTCTGGGACCCCACAGTCCTGGATCTGAACCCCAGCCCCTCTGCTTTCTCCTGGGAAAGTCACCACTCCTCTCTGAGCCTCAGTCTCCTCATCTCTAAAATGGAAACTGTCTTGCTCATCATCATTAATCGTCACTGCTGTCATCACTGAAAGACAATGGCCCCGGAAGAGACTGTCCGAAACTGGCACTCCAGCCTCTCTTCCTCCCACCTTCGTTCCCTGCCTGGTCTCACCCTGTGCACTCCCTTGACAGCAGGAACAAAGCCTTAGACATCTTTCTAAGTCCCAGCCATTTCAAGTAAGATGTCTTCTACAGGGTATCCGCTCAATGCAGCTAATGACTTCTCAATTAGTACCACATAATAATGACTGTTATTGCCATTATGTTTATCCAGCATTTTAAGTTCTCCAGAAGAGTTCTGACATAAGATGTATTCTGTCACTCGGCAAGTGCTTCCAGCAACCTGCTCTGTCCTGGGCCAGGAGGTGCTGACGGTGATCACACCTTGCTGGGGTCCTGGCTTTATCTGCTTCTCACAAGCACGAGGCTCCTGAAGGGATGGGCTTCTCGACAGCACACCCAACCTGAGCTCCTGATCCACCTCAGACGGCGGGGTCTGATCTTGGGCGGCGGGCTGCCTGCCCCGCCTGCCCCATGGGCACAAAGGGAGGTGGGAGTGGGCTGTGGCTTGGGCGGTGCAGGCCTGTCCTGACACTCACCGGTCCATGGAGAGCTTCTGTGCCAAGAGCCGCCAGTCATTGCCCCGTGAGTTGGGGGCGTCCAGGCTGTTGCATATCTTCTGGCGGATGGACAGCGGGATCTTGAAGGCATAGGGTCCCAGCTGGGTGGTGACCGTGCTGCCAGGGGCAGAGCAGAGGGCGTCCAGGGAGCCAGCAGGTGTCTGGAAGGGCAGAGGGCAAGGGTGAGAGGGGCAGAGGGCTCTCTGGGCACTGGGCTGGGTCTCTGCCCCTCCAGCCTTCCTGCCTGGGACTGCGAGCTCCTGGAGGCTCCGGTCCCTCCCCACCCTCTGGGCAGGCTCCAGCTGCTCAGTCAAAAGGTCAGAAGGTCAGCTCCCAGGGCCAGGGCTGCCTGCCTAACCCCCAGCCCTCAATGTCCTGCCCCAGACTAAGGCTGATGCAGTCTCATGATTAGGAAACCAAGAGGAGCCTCAGCCACACTCTAACCCCGTGGAGCCACTGTTACATATGTGGAAACGAAGTCTAGAAAGGGGCAGTGACTTGCCCACGGTCATATGCCAAGTTAATGGCAGAGCTGGGTGGAGACACATACATTGCGCTGCAGTGAGGGTCTAGCACTGTCCCCCTGGGTGGCCCGGGTCTTGTAAACCTCGATCTAGATTCTAGTGGTGGCGAGCCGCAGGCCTGGGCCGAGCCTTGACCCGGTACAAGGTCGATGATCCTCAGCCCCCCTAAAACCTGCTTTCATCTCCCAGGTGGGGATCGTGTCTGTCTCCCTGGTGTCTGTGAAGATTTAACGAGATAATCTGTGTCGCATGGTACAGGCCAAGCCCTGGATTGGCACTCTGCAAGTGTCAGCTGTTAGCAAAAAGTGACAGGTCCCAGCTCAGACTTGGGGCATGTCGTTATAGGAGACAGAGTTTCCACCCAGACGAGGGGGAGCCTGGGCTCTGCCTGCTGCTCCCTGGCCAGCAGTTGCCTGTGCCGGGCCTTACCTCCGCCAGCGTGGTGTGCAGCTGGAGTATCCGGCCCTCCCCTTCCACCTGCCGCACGCAGAGCTTGCAGGTGAACTCCGTGGAGGCCAGGCTGTGCCTCTCCAGGGTGAAGGTGCAGTGCAGGGCCTTCTGGCTGCCACTCCAAATGTGACAGAAGGGGATCTCCTGGGGGAGGAGGGGGTCAGGGTCAAGGAGGTGAGGCCAGCCTGCTCTGCCCTTGGGGACTGGAGGCAGAGGCAGGAAATGGGGCCAGTTCAGGCCTCTCCATCCAGATGGACAGAGGAAGAAGAGCTGGTCAACGGCCCTTCAGCTGAGAAACGGGGAAGAGAAGGCACAAGTGAGGGTGTGTTTGTGTATGTGTGTCTGGCACTGGGAAGCCTGTGGACTCAATGGTGTCACACAGGTGGGCGGGGCAGAGGGATGTGACCATCAGAGAGCAGTGTGGACAGTCTGCCAGGCATGAACACTTGTTGAAGATGACGTGTACAGATATTTGTGTGTCGGAGTGTGTGACGGGGTGGGGGTGTGAGTGTGGCTGTCACTGGCACTGAACGTGGGGATGTGCCTAAGGATGATGGTGCATGGAGTGGGGGTGGGAGGGAGACAGAGAGAGACACCATGGGGAGTGGGGGCACAAGGCTGCAGGACTGAGGGAGGAGGCAGGGCCTTGGCCTCGAGGGGGAATTGGTCTTCCCTGGGCAGCCCCTCAAGTGTGCCCCGCCCCAGCCTCATCCCACCCCGTTCTGTGGCCCAGCCCTCACCTGGTACTTGGCCAGCAGCTTGCTCCTCCAGTGGGCATGGGGGATGTCGTGGAGGGACAGGCGCAGGTTATGGTAACTGTCCTTAAACAGCAGGGGTTTCGGCTCCTCCACTAGGTAGCCGCCCAGGGTCCGCTCCAGCTCCAGCACCTCCTGTGGGCCGGGGGCAATGGGAAGGGGGAGCCCATCATACTTGGCCAGTGGCCCCTTTCCTGCTGCAAGCTTGGGAGTTGGGGACACATGAAGGCAGAGGGAACCAGGCTGTAACCTTGAGCGCAGGGTTCCACCTGAGCACAGGGTTGGGGATTTGGTAAGTGCTCATAGAAGACTTATTATGTATGGATAAAGGGATGGGTGGATGGATGGATGGATTAAGATGACTGGATAGACAGATGGGGAAATGGATGAACAGACAGATGGAGAGATAAATAGAGATAAACAGATGGATGTGCAGAAGAATATACAAATGGATGGGTATATAAATAGAAGGAAAAATGAGAGAAAGATAAACAGATGAATGGGTGATGGCTGCATGGACAGATGGACTGTTGAATGAATGAGTATATATATAGATAAGCAGAAAGTTGGTTGGATGGATGGATGGACGGACTGAATCAACAAAGAATGCCATCAAGCCAAAAAGTGACAACTTCCCTCTTGATCTCCACTCCGTTCTCCGACCAAAGTTGTGCATTAGCCATGTCCCAGTACCAAGAGAGCCAGGCTGCAAGAGCATTTCCCAGGAGCCCCCAACCCATTATGGGCCTCCTGGAATTCAGGCCAGCCTGGTCCCTGCAGGAGACGCTCTGCCTCGAGGCCTTTTCACCTATGCTGCATCACTCTGCAACTTGGAGTCTGAGACAAGTCACCTGAGACTGGGAGACAAAGGAGCTAGAGGAGACCACAGACCACAGATGGGAGGAGGCACGGAGCCACAGGCAAGGACCATGAGGCTCGCAGAAGGGTAGACGGAAG
>NC_060268.1:125902933-125980088 GCF_021613505.1 Equus quagga
CATGAGGCTCGCAGAAGGGTAGACGGAAGGATGGAGAAGGGAGGAGGGTCTAAATGGGGTTTAAACAGGGTTTGTGCACTTCCAGTGTGAGGATGAGCCTGGAGCCCTGCGGATGCGGGGAGGGCGGGGAGGAAACAGCTGGGGGACAGGGTGTACTAACTCAGGGCTCCACACCTGCCCTCACCAGGCTCTAGGTGCTAAAATCTGACCCCTCACCTTCCCCCCTCCCTGCCCCAAACTGCTCCTCACCAGCCCCTACCCCTCCCTCCCTCACTTAGGGCACTGACTGTTCTTTCGCATACACCAGAAGCCTGGCTGTCAGCCCTGACCCTGCCCTCCCCTTGCTCATCCCATCAGTCACCGGTTCTGTCCATTCTACCGACTAAACAGAGTCCAGCCCCTCTCATCACTGCCACTGTCCGTTGCCCAGGGTCCAGCTCAGGGTGCAGCTGCAGCTTCCCAAATGGCCTCTCTGCCTCTCGTCTACCCACGCCCTGAGCGTAGCCTCAGGGGCTTTCAAATAGAGCCCCGTGAACTGGTGGCCACCAGGTCCGTGCTCCTGCCCACTGGATAGGTTCCAAATTCCTTGGCATGGCCCACAGGATGTTGGGAAGCTGAGCCCTGCCTGTCTCCCCAGCCCCCTCTCCTCCCTCCCTCACACGCTCCCATCCCTGTGTGCTCCGGTCACAGAGCGACACTCCTGCCTCTGAATAAGCTGCTCTGCCTTCTGGAATGCCCCTCACCCTTCTCTGCCCAGAACTTCTGCTTGTCCTTCAGAGCACAGGCCTAAGGTCAGCTCTGCTCTGAGGCTTCTCAGATCCCTGCCCAACAACCCAGGCTGTGCGAGCCCACCCAGTCTGGTCCTCCGGCAGGGACCCCTGTGTGTCTCCCACCTCTAGCCTGGAGTTTGGCGAGGGCAGGACTGTGCCTGATGCATCTCTGTATCTCGAGGGTCTGATGCCATTTCAGTGTTTGAGGAATGAATGAATGACTAAAGGAGGCTGATGGTGGTGGAGGGGCAGCTGGAAGGGACCATGCAGCTGGCTGGCCGGGGGTGATGCACCCAGAGGGCCACGGCTGCGGGGTGCCCATGGCCTGGCCTTACCTTCAGTGCTACGGGCGTGTCCTCCAGGCAGTAGATCCTGAGGCTGTATTCCAGGGAGGTGCAGAGGGCAGGGGCGAAGATGGCCAGCTGCAGCCGCTTGACTGCCGAGTGGGAATAGGACTCCCCCGTGAACACATAGGTGCCCAGCTGGTCCAACAGGATGTGGCAGGACCTGGCCTCCAGCTGGCAGTAGCAGGGGGTGTTCAGGGTCTCCTCTTCCAGGGTCACCACCTCCTACAGGGTGACAGTGGGGGTGAGGCAGCTGGGTCAGTCAAGGCCCTGGAGGGGTTCATCCAGGTCTGGCCAGGAGGAAAGGGGTTTTCTCTCAGTGCCCGAGCCTCTGGGGCAGCTTCATGTAGTGCACCTGTCCCCAGCCTTGGCTCCTCACCTCCCACTGGCCCTGGTGGGCTTGGGTCTTGAGCTGGAAGATCCAGTCGCCAGCACTGACTTCGGCACAGTGAGGCACGGTGAGGATGACGGGGCGGCACAGCAGGAGGCCAGTGGGCCCGCAGGTCACCGAGGGGCTCAATACTGTCTGGGTCCCTTCTGAAAGCGGGCTGGGGGCAGGGCAAAGGGCGGGAGGGAGGCAGTGAGAAGAGGCCCGAAGCTCAGCAAGGGCCCAGACTGGTGTGGACTCCCGCCTCTGCCCGGCCCGGGGGTGCTAGAAGGCAGGTCTCCATCCTGGGGCTCCCCGAGGTCACAGGTTAGGGAGAGGCAGAAACATGGCATATGCCTTGAGACTATTTCCAGATTTCTGCTATTACCCCGCAACATTCTCACAGCCAAACCTTGCTCGGAGTTTCAAAGGTTGTGCACTCGTGGAATGTTTTTGACAGTTGTTGCTAAACTGCCCTCCGGAAAGCTGGCACCAATCTACGCCCCCACCAGCATGCCACGGGAGGGCTGAGTTCCCATGCTCTTGCAAGTATGAATATTATCATTTGAAAAAGTCTTTGTAAATTCATGAGGCAAAAAACCTCCCAATATCCCATGGCTGTTTGAATTACTGTTTCTTTGACCACAAGTAGATTGAACATCTTCTCATAACCTACTGGCCATTGTGTGTGTGTGTGTGTGTGTGTGTCTGTGTGTGGGTGTGTGTATAAGAGTGTAAATCACTTGTTCCCCTCCTTTGCCCATCTGTGTACTGAGATGCTTCATTTTTCTTATTGGTCTCTAAAACCTCTTTGCATAGGAAGGATATTAACCCTCTGTCCTATTGTAGCCAATTCCTCAGTTGCCTTTCAGTTTTATGGTTTGTGCTGGGTTTGCACATTTTAAATGTGGACATAATAAGGTCTGTCCACGTTGCCCTTGGAGGACTACCTCTGGGCTTAGGATCAGGCGTAGAGGGGAGGTGGTGATATCTGAGTGCAAGGTGGGCAGGCAGCAGAGAGAAAGCCGGGACTGGGGTCTCTACTCACAGGGTGTTTTCTGCCCTGTTGATGAGGAGGTACATCTCGTAGAACTTGCCCTGGGGGATGGCTCCATTGGGCACCAGCAGGCTGACCCCTAGGGGGAGAGAGAGGTCAGCAGGGAGGGGCTGGAGCGAGTCCAGGAGCTTAAACAGGGGATGGGGGCGGGCCCCCAGCTTGGGGCAGGGAGAGAAAGACGTCTCATGAGCTCCAGGGGGTCACACGAGCAAGGGGTGGGGAGAGGAAGTCTGGGGCCTGGGTGCAAGAAGAAGCCAGGCACTGACCACAGCAGACTTGTCCCATAGCACAGCGGCCTCTGGCATTGCGATGGGGTGTAGAGATGGGGCAAAGGCCTAGGGGCTGGAGGTCCCAGTGCCAGCTCCAGCCCTAGCTCAGTGTATTGCACTGGGAAGCTATCAGTTGCTGGCTGTGCAGCCTGGACGGGCAGCCCTGACTTTTCGACAGCACTCTCTAGGTTTGCTGAACTACCTAGGGGCATTCTCTCCCACTTAACGGATGGAGAAACTGAGGTTTCCAGAGTGGCTAGTCAAGGTTCCCCTGCCCTGATGAGGCAGAGGTAGGCCTGGACCCCAGGTCTTCTATTTTATAGTTACTTCCTCCCCGTAGGCCTCACTTTACCCATCGGTGAAATGGGATCAGGGAAGCCCTATCTTCTGCTGGGTGGGTGCCAGGCTGTCCATGGGGCCATGCTGAGGCCAGGCTGAGGGGCAAGCAGAGGCGGGGCTCACCTGTGCCGGGGATGCTGAGCCTCCCACCCAGGCAGCCAAAGGTGCCGCTGACACTGCTCCCTGGGTCACGGGGCAGGCCCAGGAGCTGCTGGGAGCCGAGGCTGGCGCTGTGCAGGTGCAGGAAGTGGGCGTCCGTGGCGATTTCACCAGGGTACGTGCCAGGTGGCAAGACCCCCAGCAGGTCAGCCCCCTCTGGCAGGCCTGGCCCGGAGCCGGTGGTGTTGGAGCTGTAGACCTTGATCTTGAGGCTGGGCAAGGGGTCCAGCAGGGGCGAGTTGGTCATGGGGATCTTGTCGGCCGAGTCCTGCAGGGCGTACACGGGCCCGCGGTAGATGCCAGCACTGGCCGTGAGGTCCGGAGGCACAGATGGCTGCAGGAGCTGCGGGTTGTCTGCGGGGGTAGGGGCTACAGTCAGACCCAGCCTTGCCTCACCGGCCCAGTCCCACCCTCTGCTCCTGCCAGGGGCCCTTCTGTTGCAAAATCCCACCCAAATGCCCAGCTGCGGAAGGCTCAACTGCCACTGCTGCAGGATGCTTCAGGGACTCGGCAGCCTGGGTTACCCCCTTCCTTTCCTGCATCTCTCTAATCTATACTCATGCATTATCTTTAGAGAAAATTCTAGAAAATCTTTAGGAGGGAGTTAGGAGGCCCCACTCTGGTCTGGCTCGCTGCCACACCCCTCTGGGTATCCTGCCCACACCCGCCACCCCAGAAGTTGCCAGGTCCTTACTGGGCCTCACAGTCTTGAAGTTGACCGGGTGGAAGCCGCCAGTGAGGGCGGCAGACGAGTCGGTGATGTCGGTATCGAAGTCGCGGCAGTTGCGGCGGTACACGACTACCCCCACCACCATGAGGACGGCCAGGACCACGAAGATGGACACCACAAGGCCCGCATACAGCGCCACGTCCCCTGAAGTCTCCAGGACTGCAGGGACACGAGGCCCACGTGAGGGGCAGGGGCAGAGACCCAGGCCCTGGGGGGCCAGGGAGGCTCGGGGGCCCTGGGGAGAGGCAGGGCCTGGGAGAGACTGACTGATTTGTTCTAGGTTCTAGTGTGGGCCCTGTCAAGTCAGGCTGGTGACCTCAGGCAAGCGTTGAACCTCTCTGAGCGTCAGTCTCTGCAAGTAAAATGGTCTCAAAACCCCTGCCCTGCTTCCCTCCCAGAGTGGCAGGGAGAGGCAAAGCGACTCCTGGTCACTCCCAAGGGCTAACTCATTGCTCGCTGCCGAGGAGGGGACAAGGTCTGCTGCTCAGAGTCGAGCTGGGAGTTAAACCCAGAGCATCACTCGCAGCGATCTCCATAGGACCTAGGCTCCCAGAAATCTCTGCAAGCAGCGCTCTGAGCTCCCCCTCCATTCTGCGGGGAGGGTGGGCTGCGGAGGTGAGGGGAGCAGGAGGAGGGGAATGAGATGCATGACAATGGGGTGGAGAGGAGAGAGCAGGCAGAGAGGAGGAAGGTGCTCCCTCTGGGAGGCAACCTGTGGCTAGGCTCCCCTCCCCCCACAGGCTGCGGGGCTGCAGGACGCCCAGCTCTGGGAGGGGACAGGGAGGCTGCTGCAGGCCAGGCAGGAAGGTGTCAGGGTTGAGAGGCAGAGTCTATAGCACGTCGTACAAGAGAACTTTCTGCGATGATGGAATAGCCTAAGTCTGCACGGTCCCACACAGCAGCCACCAACCACATGTGGCCACTGAACAACTACAATGTGGCTGGCGTGACTGAGGAACTGAGTTTTAAAATGAATTTAATTTTAACTAAGTTAAGTATAAGTTTAAATAGCCACACGTGGCAAGTGGCTACCACACTGGACAGCACAGGAGGAGCCAAGATGGCTGCTCATTCCGTCGTTTCCGCGGGAGCTCCAGGAGGCCCCTGTCCACTCTCCCCCACTGGGCGGCCCCCGAGGGCCAGGCCTGTTCTCCCTGCCTGGACTCCCCTCAGGGCAGGGCTCTTGGCCCCAATGTCTGCCCACTTCCATCACCTTCTGGGCCCCCGTCCCTCCTCAGTCGCCCTCATTCTTGGCTCCCCAGAGGACCCTGGCACCCAGGAGAGCTGCCAGAGAAGGCCCTTGGGCTGGGCTCCCACCCCTCTGGGGGCTTCTGGCTCCCTGGGTTGGCTCTGCCTCCTGACGTCCTCGCTAACCACTGGGACCAGTGGCCTGGGGATTTACAATCTCTAATTGGTCACCAGCCTGGCCCCCTGTGAGCTGGGCCGAGGACCTCACTGCTGATTTTATGATTCCAGAACTATATGGAAATTGCGGTTTAATGATCACAGGCCAAGCTGCCCTAGCGGCTTTATTGCTCTGCTGTTACTGCAGCACGCCACACCCCTGGGTGCTAGAGGGCAAGCCCCTCGGGGAGATGCAGGGCAGTGGGCATCCCAGAGAACCCAGGAGGCTTTGGTCCAGCTGCTGGGAATACAGTGAGGGGCACCAGGGTGGACCTGCTGCTGGCCCTGTCCCAGAAAGGAAGGCCAAGGGGACAGGGCTGAGAGTACCAGCTTTGGCCACACAAATATTGAGGTTTAAATCCTGGCTGGAACCTCGGATAAACCCCTTCTTCTCTCTGACTTAGCTTCTTCTCCCGCACTGGGAGGGCAGGACAGTGTCCCAGGGCCTGCCCATGAGGGAAGGGTTCGTCTGTCTGCATGTGAGGGAGCTGCAACAACTGTAGTGTTGGGTGCGGGGGACCCCCACGGCAGGTTGGTGGGGGCACCTTCAGCTCTCCCTGTTCCTTGCCCTGCACCCCTACGCCCCGGAAAAGCCAGCCAAGGAGAAAGAGGGATCCCCTCAGAGGAAAGAGGACAGCCATGAAATGGGACTTACGGTGGTTTTGGGGGTCACTTAGAGTTTTCTTATCTGTCGAGGGAAATAAAGGGAAAAGACAGTGACACAGGTGGCAGGGAAAGGGTGATGGGAGATGCACAGATGAGATGATGGATGTGGTGGGCGGGCAGAGGCCCGTGGGGGTGGGCCCTGCAGGCCGGGCACTAAGGCCTAGGGATGGGCTGGGGGCGTCCCTTCTCCAGCTCCAGATGGCCACCCCCAGGCCCCACCTCCCCAAGGACTCACTTTGCATGCACAGCCCGTCCGTGCAGTTCTTGGAGTCCAGCAGAGTGCCGCTGCAGTCCCGGCCTCCGTTCTGGGGCGGGGGCGCCATGCACTCACGGCTGCGCCAGTGGGCACACTCGGTGCTACAGGCCGACCACTTGCTCCACTCGGTCCACGCTCCGTCGACTGCAGGAGCACAGCACATGGCACATGGGGACATGTGCATGCACAGACACGTGCACATGCAGTCGTATGCAGAACACAGCAATGCACCCCCCCAGACACATACAGTGGCAGGGAAAGAGGAACCCAAGACACACGCAGGCCATACAAAGACGTCCACACCATGTCCACGCAGCCCCATGTGGTCAGGTGCACCAGGTGGGCCAGGAAAAGACAAACAGACATACAAGTTCCCTCAAACGGACGCAGCCCATGCACAAGTGCCCACAGAGACACAAACCCAGGGTAAAGCACCACGTCGTTCACACACATGTAACCAAAAAGAGAGAACACAGCCAGACGTTCAAGACAGAAAAACAGATGGGGACACAGAGAGGAAGAGGCAGACAGAAGGAGAAGAGGACCGCTACAGGCTCAGGGTTGGCCCCGAGGAGAGTCTAACAGTCCGTGCAGGAGCGCAGGCTGTCTGACCCGGGGCAGCTCTGGGCCCCTGGCCCGGGGGCTGACCTGAGAACCCTCCGCATGGAGGGCAGAAGAGCCCACCCCTCAGACCGCAGCTCAGAGCCTCTGCCTCGTTTCTCCAGCAGCCCAGGGGAGAACAAGAGGTCAGAGGTCGTAGCATCAAGTCCAGCCTGGTCAGCCAGCTGTGAGCCCAGGATGCACACCTTCTCCCCATGATGGGGAGAGAATGGCTGTCCTGACTCCAGCAGACACCACAGCATGGAACGCGGGGCTGGGTGTGGGAGGGTGCCACCTGGCCCGTGGTCTTACCCGGGCACACAGTGGTGCAGGCGGTCTTTTGGAAGGCCTGGCCCTCGCAGAAGGCGCCTCCATTGAGTGGGGCAGGGTTGGTGCAGGTCCGCGTGCGCTTCTGCCAGCCACGGCCACAGCGGTTGGAGCAGGGTGACCACTCTGCCCAGCTGGACCAGCCGCCATTCACTGCAGGGGCAGCGGGTGTCACCCGGTTAGCCTGGCTCTGTGACCTGTGGGCCCCAAACCCCATCCCCCAGCCCTGATGAGGGCCCTCTGCTGAGGCCTGGCCCTTCCTTGTTGGACGCCTCCCGCCTGCAGGGCTGGGGACTCAGATACCCGTGGGCAGACCTGTGCTGCAACCATCAGCGTCAGAGGGGACCTGGAAGGTCGCTATCTTCTTCCATTGCACAATGGGAAACGAAGGCCCAGAGAGGGTCGCCCTGTGAGTGATGGGACACCTGAGACTGGAACCCAGTACAGGGCTCTTTCTACAACGCTTGAGGCACCTCAGCTGTGGCTCTGCCCCACCCACCCAAGGGGACAGCCTACAGGCCTCAGCAGCGGTCCCCAACTCTACTAGGACAGCAGCCTTGGGTATGGGGACACCACCAGGGCCCTGGACTCGCCCCCACTCCAAGAGAATTGGATTCTCCTTCAGGGATGGGCAAAGGGCCTGAGAAGGGGCGAGTGCTCCTGACTGGGGATGCAGGAGTGCCCAACTTGACCACTAGCCCTTCTCTCTGACCTTGGTGAAGGCATCTCCCCTCTCTGTGCCCCATCCTCTCCACCTGTTCACCAGGCCCCACGGGCCTCCCAGGTAGGGCGGGGTCAGGAGGACCATGTAGCCCCAGGCTCTCCCCTCCGTCGCCGGCCCACCCGCTCTGCGCCCGCACCGTAGACCACGACGGTGGCAGTGGTGCTGCGGCGCTTGGCCACGATGTTCTTGGCCACACAGGTGTAGTTGGCCGTATCCGACAGGCGCGCCTGGCGGATGATGAGGTTGTGGTCGATGGTGAGCAGGAAGTTGGTGTCCTGGGTGGGGTCGATGACATCCTCGTTCTTCAGCCATTCCACCTGCAGGAGCGGGGCGGGGGCATGAGGGCCCGTGCTGCTCCGCACCCCTCCCAGGCAGGCCCTCTCTGGAGGGAGGGAGGTCTGACTGTAAAGAGGACAGCCGTTCCATACACGTCCACCCATGGGCTGACACAGTGAGGCAGGGCCTCCAGGGACCAGGCACTGTGCCGGACACTACGGAACACAGTGGCTAACACAGCCACCCACCAGCCGGGCAGCCTTGGAAGGCTACACTCGACCTCGATTGCACCAAGTAAGATGGGATTTCATAGCACCTGCCCCTCAGGGCTGTTGTGAGGATGAAACGAGGCAGTACCGGGGAGTGTGGAGAACAGCGTGGGCTCACAGTGAGTAATTGATAAGTGTTAGCCAGCAGTGCCTGCCCTTATTAACTCTTCAAACTGACTCCCTGAGCCAGGGTGAGAGGCCTGACATTAAGTGCGTGGTCCCTGGGTCTAGCAGGCTAGGTTCAAATCCCAGCTCTGCCCCTCACTAGCTGGGTCTCCCTGGGTGACCACCTCACCCGTCCCAGCACTGTTTTCCCAGCCCAACGCTGGCTGACAATGTCCAGCTTACAGCATGCCGACCGCCAGGCACAGCTGGGAGCCCAGCGAGGGCCAGCGGACACAGGCTGTCAGTCTGACCCGCTCCTCCAGATGCAGGCATGGCTGGGGGAGGCTAGGTGATCAGAGCAAGGTTCTGGGGTCAGATAGGGCTGACGCTGAGCTGGGAACGCAGGGGCCCATCTTCTCCAACCCCTGTTCTCCTGGGGCCCCCAGTGGCAAAGCTGAGACGCACCCCATGCCCTTCGCTAATTCTAGACCACCAGTGCGGGGGGTGGGAGAGAGGGTGCATGTCTGGAACACAGAAGGGGGGGTGAGAGGGGTCAGGTGGGCACTGCCCCGGCAGGCAAAGGCCACGTGGGTGAGTACACACTCAGACACATGCAGTACAAGACCCCCCTGGTGTCCACGAAGCTGCGGCCTTGGGTTCTGGGTGGGGCAGGGGAGACGGTGTGCATGGCCTCAGGCACTTCCCTCACAGGATGAGCCTGGGGCCTGCCAAGGAGCCCTGGGGGTTCCTGCCTCAGCTCTGCCCCTCCCTCAGGATTAGACACTCCCAGCTGTGAAATGGGAGGGCTCTGAGAGGCTGAGGCACGGTAGCCCAGTAGCTCACTCTTGGTAAATACCATGCCTTGCTGGTCTCTGCCTCGCCCAGTGTTCCTGTGTCCCCTCACCTCGGCCACAGGCACGCCCTCTGGCGGGCGGCACTGCAGGAGCACCTCGTGGTCCAGGGGCACTTCCTTGCCCAGCGGCTCCTGATCAAAGTTCTTGCGCAGGTCTGGGAGAAGGGAGGGTCCCGAGGCAGTCAGGTGGAGCTGGGGCCGGAAGTGCCCGCTCCAGTCACTAGGTGGCAGTGCACACCAAGGGAATGCTCCTGGGGCAACCCCGGGCTCTACCTGGGGAATTGCCTCGTCTCCAAAGTGGGGGCCTCACCAGGTGGAGAGGGGGAACAGGATTCCCTCCCTGACTCTGGGGGTCCTAAGCGCACAGTGGCGCAGGAGGGTGAGGAAGCTGTCAGCTTCCTCACAGATGTGGGTGCAGAGGGGCCGCTGGAAATCCTGGGGCTAGAGGCGGCCTGGGATGGGGGTCTGGGAGCCCTCTTCTGAGCTGGCATCCATGGCCCTGATGTCTCTGCGGTGGGCGTGTCCAGCCAGGGATGGCCCAACAGATGTGGAATTCCCTCCCTAGGATCCACGGGGAAGGGGCAGGGGCAGGGGCAGGGCCCAGGGGCACGGGGGTGGGGTGTCAGGGCGGCATACATGCGATGCGGACATAGGCCCGGCGACTCTTGGTGGTGCCCGCGGAGCTCCAGGCCACGCACTGGCACCAGTAATCCTCCAGCCCAAACAGCTCCTCCACCTGCTGCCGTGACACCTCGATCTGGACCTCTCGTACCCGCAGGCCTGCAAGGAGGAGGTACCATCGAGGGCAGGTCTGAGGACGTGAGGCACAGGACATGGCACTGGGACATCTCTGTCTTCTGCCTACTGCCTCTCATTTCCATCTATTTCCTCGTCTCTTCTGCCTCTACCCTGGCCCAAGCCACCACGGCCCTTCATCTGGAAATTATAAAGGCTAACACAAGCCCTCTGCCCAGGTCCAATCCACTTTCCGCCCTGAGCCAGGGTGTGCTCTTCAAAATGCACAAATGGCATGTCATTCCCCTGGTTACATCTCCAGTCCTCGTAGCACAAACACCCAGAACCTTCAGGCCCTGCGTGACCTACCACCTACTGCAGCCTCACTGGGCGCCTGCCCGTCCCTCATGTTCCCCTACCGCTTCAAGCCACAGGGCCTTTGCATGTCTAGTCGCCTGCCTCTCTTCTGTCCCCTCTGTGCCCAGTGGATTCCCAGTCACCATCAGCTTTGGGCTGGGCCTCATTTCCAGAGGGAGGCCTCCCACCCCCAGACTACCCCTACCCACTCCTAAAGTACCACTCAGCACTCCCACCGCTGCACTGGACATCGGTCCATGCAGTTATCATTCTCTGCCCAGCCTGACTTCCCACAGCACTGACTGCTACCTGGAACTGCATTATCTATGGATGTGTCCACGTATTAACTGTCTGTCTCCCGCAGGAGGATAACGGGGCCTTTGCTGTGGCCTAGGGCCTGGCACAGAGAAGGGGCTCAATAAGCATCTGAAGAGAGCAGGTGGTCTCTCCCTGGCCACAGCTCAGGGGCCTATGGGGCTGGAGCTGGGGGAGGCCCCTCTTCCTGGAAGTCCCCTGACCTCTCAACAGCTCCCTGCTAGTACCTGGGAGCCTCCTTGGACAACTGAGTCCACCAGCCCACAGAGAGGCAATCACTCACTCTTCTGCCAATTCTCCCTTGACAAAACCCTCTCTGCTCAGGAAAGGAGTGAACCCTCCTGCATTAGGGTGCCCATCTGAAGCTCCTCCCCAAAGCTTGTGGGAGGACTGTGAGGCCTCTTCCTCCAGGAAGCCCTCCCTGACTGCCCCATCTCAGAATTCCTAAAGCTACTGCCCCCTGCCATGAGGCATCCCAGCTCCTCCTCTCATGGTTGCACACGGGTTCTGATAAGCCCCTCGGGGCAGGACTGTTGACTGTACACATTGTGGTACTGCAGCATGGTGGTTAAGCATAGGGCAGTTTGGCTGGACATGTTTAAATCCTGGCCCCACCCTCACTCCCCAGTTGTGCGACCTATGCTAAGTTACTTGGCCTCTCTGAGCCTCAACTCCCTCACTGTAGTAAAGCACTCAGGGTAAACTTTAAATGAGGTGTGGCAATTACTCTGCCACAGCATCCAGCCCAGGCTGGACACAAATCTACTCTAGCAGGTCATTTGGATCTCATCCAGCCCCTTCCTTTTACATTTGGAGAAAATGAGGCTCAGAGAGGGTAGGTGGCAGGCCCAAAGTCCCACAGCAAGTTGCAGCAGAGCCGAGACCAGCTATCTGGTGTCTCGCCCTGATTAAAGCTCCGTCCCCTAATGTGTGACTCCTCTCTGGATCTCTCCCGGCGAGTCACTGCCGTAACTCTCCTGCATCATGGGGGGCTTGCCCTGGAGCCCAGACAGTAAGAAGAACCCTGTCTGATGGCCAGGGACGATGGGGACTACATGACGGGGCCGGGGCTTGCTGGTGGGGAGCACCAGGAGGAAGAGGCTGCTTTCGGGGGTTGGGGGGCTCTGTCTGCTCGCAGAGGCTGCCTGGAGTGTTGGCTCAAAAAGCGATGCTGCCTGGTCCAGGGCGGGAGGGCGCCCTGCTCCTGACTGACCAGGCTGTGAGTCTAAAGAGTGGTCCCTGCCACGGGGGTCGTCCACCCAGGTCTCCACAGCACACACCACCGGATGGAAGAACCATCACCAGCGGAGTCCGATGCGTTGCGATGGTCCCCAGCAGGCAGAAGGGAGGAGGACAGGGGCCTTCAGCTTCCCAGACTTGGGCCCCAGCACAAGGTGTCCCTCCAGCATGGTGGCCAAGTGGCAGGCGGTGCCTGGGCCAGGACACCCTGACCTGGCATGCGCTGGTGGGTGGGCTCGTCCTGCCTGTCCTGGCCCACAACTGTCATTGTTTGGGCTTGCAGGGCCTCAGGGAGGGCCGGGGGGAGTGGGGAGAAGGAGGCTGAGGGGAACCAGCCACACTGCTGTCAAGGGAGTGGCCCAGAGGACCCCTGTCCATTCTATGCAGCTCACGGGGACAACAGTGCTCCACTTTGTAGGGCTGGCAGGGCTTGCGTGACTAGTGGCAGGGGAGTAAGAGCCGCTTTGCTGCTATTGCTAATAATCACGGGGTCTGTGAGGGGCCCCAGCAGGGTACACTGTCCCCTTGCTCTGTCCAGACCCCCATGGCGGACCTCTGCTACAGGCCAGAGGGGCTCAGGGCAACAGAGAAGTAAGGACAGGTTTTAAGAGGAAAGAGGCCAAGAAAGCCCAGAAAGAGGATGGAGGAAACGGGCATTTATTGAGCACCTGCTGGGTGCTGGCACTGTGCTCATTGCTGTGCAGGCTCCACCTTGTTCCATCCTCACCAGGACCTTCTGTTAACATTCCAGTTTACTAAGAGAGGAATGGGCTCAGAGAAGTTGAGGGGCTTCCCAGGGTTACACAGCCAGAGAATGGGGGCAGCTGGGGTAAGTTTTCTTTTTCCCTTTTAGAAATTCCTTTTTTCATTTTCAGCTTTTCAGTGAGAATGAGTCTCCAAATCTATTATTGTTTAAAATTCTTTTAAAAATTTTGGTAAAATATACAAAATCTTAAACTTATCTTTTTAACCATTTTTAAGTATCCAGTTGAGTAGCATTAAGCACATTCTGGGGTATGGTTTTAAGTCTGGGTGGCTAGGAAATCTGTGAGCTTTTCACAGAAAAGCAGACGTTGGAGGAGGGAGAGTCAGAGAGAGTATGTCAGGGGAGAGCCACAGGGCGAGACAGAGAGGGGGAGAGAAGGAGAGAGAGCGAGGAAGACATAAGAAAAAAAGACACATGGAAGGACACAGAGATGAGCGGGAGGGGTAGGAGAGACAGAAGGAAAGCAGAGAAGGCTGAGAAAGCAGGAGGAAGAAAAGGGTCAAGGAGGAGATGGTGAGAACAGAACCCAGGCCGAGGCAGGCTCTGGGCAAGGGAGCCGCCCAGCCTGCAGACGGCGGGAGCTGCCCAATGCTGGCCGCCTGCAGGTCCCCAGCAGTGGTGGCACCCCTCCCTGGTCTGAGCCCTGGGAAAGGCTTTCCACACCCCAGGGGCCTGGGGACAGGTGGGCCCCCACTTAGCCTCGGGTACCGCGGAGGCAGGTGGGGCTCTGGAGACGTGAGGAGCCCTGCCTGGGTGCCCGGGGCCACATGCTTCCTCCCAGGTTCCCACGCTTCAGCCACCCTCCCTTCTTCCTGGCATTTGGGCTATATCCTACCACCACCTCTATAATTACTTACTTAATATTATTAACTCTTTTTTTTTTTAAAACCTAAAACAATAGATTTCTATGAAGGAAACTGTGTATCATTATTACGAAAGGAAACAGTACCACTTCCCACAGAGAGGACCTGTGAATTCACAATGGCCTGGAACGCTGGGCTGGCGGGGAAGCGCCAGGGCCGCCAGACAGAGGCCAGCTCCTCTCTGTTAAACAGGGGGCCCAGCAGATGCTGGGGCGGGGTGACAGAATCCTGTCCCAACTGGACTTGCTTCTGATGCAAGCAGGAGAGAAAGGGAAAGAGAACGAGTACTCAGCAAGGCATTCAGTGCTATCTCACTTGGTCACTCAGGCTGGAACACGTGGGGAAATACTGATCCAGGGTGAATCCCAGAGGGGAAAGTGAGGCCCAGAGGGGGGCCATGGCTATGTGAAGCCTCCCATGGAGCCCCGGGTGGAGGCAGGCCCAGGATTCAGCATCCCGGGGTGTCCTGGAACGTCCTGGGGGTGTCCGGGTGAGCGGGCAGGCTCACCGGTGGCCACGTCCAGCCCCTCCTGTGTGACATGGTCGCTCTGGCTGACCCACTCGCCGTTGCACTTGAAGTAGATCTGTGTGGCGGGGAAGGCGCGGCAGCGCAGCTCCACCGGCTTGTTCTTCACGATGTAGGCGTCCTGCGGCTCCTGGAGAAAGTGGGGCAGCGGCTCTGCGGGTGCCGACGGGAAGGAATCGGGGAGCACTTCGCTGCCCGAGTCAGTGCCTGTGGAGGAAGCAGAGCTCCGTGAGGCTGCAGGCTGGGCACCTCTCATCCCCCCGGGGCCCATGGCAGAGACAGGGCAGTGGGGCGGGGGACGCAGCTGGAGGAGACCTGCTGGGGATGTCCTCTGTGCCCTGGGCAAGGCCTGGCACTCCTGGGGCCTCAGTTTCCCCATCCCGCCCTGCTTTTAAGAGGGTGTGCTTTGGAGCCAGTCCCAGCTCTATGCTGTGTGATTATACTTCTTTACAGACGGAGCGAGGCGAGGGAGCCATCAGGGCGAGGACACTCCTCTGGCCCTCCCGGTGCCCCTGCACTGGCCCTACCCGGCCTCCCTCCAGTTTCCCATGGAGATGCCACACTATGTGAAGGTCTGCAAAGTGGGTTGAGGCTGGAGCTCACAGCAGGCCGCCTCTGCCCCAAAGCTCCAGCTGCCCTTCGCAGCCCCAGCCAGACAGGCTGATTGCAGCGTGGGGGCTGAGCCAGGGCCCGCAGGAGCGTGGGGTAGGGTGAGTAGGAGTGGCTGCACCAGGCCAGGGCTCCCTAATGCCCGGTCCCCAGGGGAACTCCTCCTCCAGGAAGCCCAAGGCAAGTGCAGCATGGAGGGGAGACCACCTTCCCGGCAGCCTCCCCCCAGAGCCTCCCCTCTGGTCTGTGGCTCTGATCCACCCCTTAGCCTTTCCCACCAAAGCAAATCCACACCCTCGGCCCAAGCTCAGAGGCTGGAACACAGTGAGGCTGTGCCTGTGGCCATCTCCTCCCCGAGGGGGGCCAAATGGAAACCCTGGCCCGCCCGCCTTCCTGGACAGAAGAGCACCTCGGGAGGTGACACAAACAGGAAGGGAGAGGGGCCGCCAGCAGTAGTGCGAGGAGGGAGGGGACCAGGCCGGCCAGGCTATTGGTTTACAATCCGCTTAGGAAAATTGACTTTCCAACACCAAACGCCAAACAATCAGGTGGCTGGGGACAAGCAGTGGGAGACTTGTCCTCCTCTGCTAACTGCTCCAGAGGAAACAACCAATTAAGCTGCAGAGTGCATATGTCCGCCCAGCCCCTGGCCTGCCAGCTGCAGCCCTGTCATTGTCCCTGCGCTCCAGTCCCTCATGTGGGGCTGGGGTCCCGGGAGGTCTGAGCGGTCCCTGGGATCATGCACTTGTCTCCCAGTCCAGGGGGCCAGGGGGACACTCGGTTCTCCAGGAGCAGAATGAACAGACAGGCCTAACATGTCCAGGCTGTGTCGTCTCCTTGTGGACCAAGAGCTCCTGCTAAGACGGGGGCTCAGGAGCTGAGAAAATGCATGGTTGTCACTGGCTCCAGGCTCTGCAACCCAGGCAGGTGTGTGTGTGAGAGAAACCTGGGGAGCAAAGGGGAAGCCAGCAAGAAGGGGTGTGACTCCAGCTCCATCCAGCATGTTCCGTGTGACCCAGGAGAGCCCCTAAATCTGACCTCGTTACTTCGTCTCTGAAGAGGGCAGGGAGGCGAACACTCTTCCTCTCTCTGGGCTGTTCAGAGGATCACATGAGCTAAACATGCACTGATGCCTAGGAGGGCCCAGCACACAGGAGGGACAAGTTGTGCATCAAAATAGCACGATGCACTAGGTACTGTTTTCAGTACTTTTTACACAGTTAACTTTCCTAATTCTCGCAGCAACCTTGTAAGGTATGTTGTACTAGTTCCTAGTTTATAGATGGGGAAACTGAGGCTCAGAGAGGCTAAGTAACTTGTCCAAGGGCACACAGCCAGCAAGAGGCAGAGCCAAGATTTGAACCCAAGAAACAGAATTCAGCATTTAAGATGTTGCCCAGGACTCTGCATTGCCCATCGCTGGAGTAGCTCCATAGCACTGTGGGTGTCCCCACCCCCGAGGATCCTAACAGCCCTGACACTGGCTGGGACTCTATAGTTACAGGGGCTGTCTTGTCAAAGAGCCAGCAAGGCTGGGACTGTCCTACTTGTTTCAAAGCTGAGGAAATTGAAGACCATCCAACCGGGGCAAATGAGTGACCCAAGGCCAGCTGGTTAGCGGGCAGCTAAACTGGGAATAACGCAGGGTTCCTGAGCCCAGAGAACCTGCCAGGCTCCATGCCCAGCTCCCACCAGCAGCCTCCTGCTTCAGCCTCAGGCCCGAGTCGGTAAGACAGGGCTCAGCCCTCAGACGCAAGACACTCCTGGGTCTGAATCAGGCCTTACTGGCCTCGGGCACCTTATCTGCGAAATGGGGGTACTGGGCCTCCCTCCAGGAGTGGCGGCCACGAGAGAAGGTGTGCCAGAGCCCGTGGGTTTGGTGGCAAGCTCACCCCACCTTCTAAGCCCGTGGCCCCCAGCCCCCGGTGACGGCTGCCCGGCTCTCTGCGGCGCTGCGGGCTGTATTTATGACTGCGTTTTCTCACCCTAATGCGGCTCATTTATAAAGCAGGCGCAGACGCGACTGGGGAAAGTCAGCATTAGACATCCATTAGTGCAGTGAGCCCCGGCTGGGCCCGCGGCCCCGCCACAGATTACCCTGGCCCTGGCAAGAAGACAGCTGGGTGTCCTCGTCCTCTCCGGCACGACAGCACTGGGCGGCTCTCAATGGAGCTACTGCCCCCTTGCCAATGTCCGCACCCCCCAGGCAACCTGGAGGCACATGCCGCCAGGAGACAAGAAGAACCAAGGGCTGCCCTGAGACTCCTCCCCAGAGGGACCACCGGCAGACCACATGCTGGCGGGTGTGCAGCAGGCTCTCAGCGAATGCAAATTAAATAAAGGTGTTGGGGGCCCTGCCAGGGCCTGTGTAGCAGCTGAGTTGGGCCCATGCCTGAACCAATGGACACTCGCCCTCCTCTTTGGCCCTGGCTTGGGGCCGCGAGGCTGCGGGAGGCTCTGCAGGTGTCCTGCATGAGGCCACCCGAGCCAGGCCCTCTGGGGCCTGCTTGGAGGGAGAACAATAATGGATTCTTGGGGTTCCTGGGGGCCCACTCTGCCAGGCGCTGCTCGGAGGGCGTCTCACACTAACCCATGGATCCCACAACAACCACAGAACCCGAGACAGAGCTTTCCAAACTCTTTTGGTCTTTAGTCCCTTGGTAATTTTTCATGGCACCCCAAGGCCAAAAGAAATTCCTAGCAGTTCTGTTTATTAAGTAGTTACATCCAAACAGCTTAGTATTTATATCCTAATAATTTAGTAGCCATTTGAAAAACTAATACACATAAATTGAAAGAAAGAATGTTTGTATTCTATATCTAAGCAGCCACGGTGACTTACTAATGGGGATGTGTGCACCTGTTGGGCGCTGAATGACTTTTCACAGCTAGACCCAGAGTGGGCACTGCCACCCTCATTGTTTGTTTCTGGGCACTCCCAAATGCCAGAGTCCCAGCTTTGCAAACATATGATGCCATCGAAAGGAAAGAAGTGTGATGTAATGTAAGCTATCTTGACCGAGGAGTTGTAGCGGTGTCTGCTAGCTGTCCAGTATTACTGTGTTTCCTTGAAGATTCAAAATATCCCACAGCATCCCTGTGAATTTGCTGCAGCACCCTGGGGTGCCTTGGCACGCGGTTTGGGAACCACAGTCTTCTTGAGTTAGGTACTACTATTATCCTCATAATACAGACAAGGGAACTGAGACCAAGAGAGTTTAAGTAACTAGCACAGGGGTAGGAAGCTAGTAAGTAGCAGAGCCGGGGAACAAATACAGGTGGTCAGACACCTGAATCTGAGTTCTGAATTGGCATTGATGTCCACTATTTGATGGTGCTTCGAAGGTGTCACCTGCTTTACTCCCCACAACCCTCAAGGTGGGGATTATCTTCCCATTTTACAGATGAAGACATGTGGCATCAAGGGACTGGCCTGAGGTCACCTGGTCAGTGGAAGGAGGCCAGGCTTGGAGCCATACCTCTTGGTCACCTGCCTCCCTGGCTTCTTTACAGCTCTCCTGGCTGCCTCATCTTTATAGTGGAGAATAAACACCTAAGAAGAGGTCCCCAAGGAGCAGACCTCGCCTTTGCCCGGCCAGCGGCCTCTGGACTTCCTGCTGGCGGGGAAATGTCCCACATCAAGTGTGTTTTTCTAATAGCAGAACTCATTTGGACCTATAGTTGCAAAAATGCAACCTGCCTTGAAAGCTGCATACACGAATGGCCCAGCTATCCCCAAATGAAGGGATGAAAGATGACACATCCCTGCACAGACATAACCACAGACAGTCAAAACACAGGAAAAGAACCCCCACTGAAGTCAGGAGCCCTGGGTTTGCACCCCAGCTGGGGCCCAGCAGCGCTGTGTGGCCTCCCCTCAGGCCTCAGGGCCCATGTGTAAAACCAGGAAGGCAGTCGAGTGGGTCTCAAGCCTTCCTCCGCTGTAACACTGTGAGATTTGAAGACGCCTTATGGGGAACCTGGTAACACAGGGCTGTCCCGCTGAGCGAATTTTTTCTTCATGAAACGAATTTGCTTAAAGTGGGGTCACCTTTCTCGCCATTGCTATTCCTGGCTGAAAGACCCTGCATACCCTGTGGTCCCAAGCACTGTGTGGGGAGCTGGGGAGGGAGGAGGAGGAACCATTTGCTGCTGGGCTTTGCCAACCATGCCCTAGCCCACCTACCCCAGGCCTCAGATCAAAATGACCACCAGCACCTTTGGGTTGACCTCTTGGGGGCGCCATTCAAACCCTTGCTTTTAATTTCCCTATACCAGCCTGTATGAGGTCTCGTGTGAGCTCTCATTTGGATGCACAGATTCACAGGGATAGAGGTTTCTTCAAGAGCCATCTTGTGCAACAGCCCCCATCAGCTCCTTATTCCACCTTGACTCACATACCTCCAGGGACAGGGAACTCGCCACTGCATTTCTTGCCCAGGTTTTCCTTTGGACAGACATAACAGAAATGTCTTCCTCACTTTCAGCTGAAATCTGTTGTCTGAGGTTCCAGCCATTGCTCTAATTTTGACCTCTGAGATTACACAAAACAGCACACTTCCTCTTCCCCTGACAGCTTCCCAGCCTCTGAAGCTTGCAGCCGGCCTTCCCTGGCCTTCTCGTCTTTCCTTCAAATATCCACTAGACAGCTTTGAATCCCCTCCCCATCAACCTGGCTTCCTCACGGACAAGTCATTTTGTTCACAACCTACTAAAAATGTGGGGAGGAGTGGTGACCAGGGTGGGTCTGGTGGGCACCTCCCTGTCCCTGGCAGCTCGAAGGCTCCTTAGCAGTTTTGGCAGCTGCTCCTGGAGGGCAAGGAGCACACCACACCCTTCATGGTGTCCCCACGGTGTCCGGGGCAGGGTGCCTGTCCCCGGGGAGGTGAGGGGAGCTTGCAGGACAGAGTGAGGAATCTGAGCCCAGTCTCCACTGGACAGCAGGCCCTGTGCCCACCGTGGGCTCCCTCCCAGGGCCTGGGCCATCAGTGCCCCAGGTGGGGACACAGGATCCCGGACAGCAGGTGGGAGGCCTGGATGGGGAGGAAGTCGAGGCTACAGGCTTGTTTAGGAGGTGCCAGAATCTAAGCCACTAGAGTAAGCGGGAGCCACAGGCTTTGGAGGCGAAGGAAGTGGCTTCAGGACAAAGGTAAAAAGACCAAGTATTTCCCAGAGCTCACCCTGAGAGCAGAGAGAGGCTGAAAGGCAGCGTGCTGATGTTCCTGAAGGGGAGACTGTCACTGGCTGTTAGGGGAAGCCAGGGGGTTCTGCCTCCCTTATGATGGCCCTGAGCCCGGGGCCCAGGCTGGATGGACATGCGGTGGAACAGGCTGGCCTAACAGCCAGCAGACCCGGTTCAAATTCTCACTCTGCCACTGAGACCTGGGGAAGATTGTTTTACCTCTTGGGGCCTCAGTTTCCCCATCTACAAAAAAGGAGATAACAGGTGCTGCCCTGTCAATTTTGAGGCAGTGTTTGAAGGTCAGCTGAGAAAACAGACGTAAATGTGCTCTCTAACTGGGTGGCGCCTGGGCACCAGGGCGGGGTACCAGGCAGGAAATGTTCTCTGACCGAGCTGTGTGTGGGAGCCCTGAAACTCCACCCTGGCAGATGCCTCAGCCTCTCAACACCTGAGGCCCAGCAGGCCAGAAGCACACAAAGTCAACACTCAGAGGGGCCTGGAGTCCTGCATTCCACCAGCTCAGAGAGTAGAAGTGACTAATGCCACATCACACAGCAAATTAACAGCCAAGCTGGACCAGTGCCCAGTTTCTGATTCGGGGCTGAGGAGGGGCGAGAGCACAGCCATGGTAGGGCTGTCTACCATCCATCTCAGCAGGGTCCAGTGCTGGTCAGCCCTGTTGCCCAGGGCAGAGACCTCAGGGCAAGGCTGCAGTGGTTTGGTAGGGAGGGCCTTGATACTCCTGTCCACTGTTTTTGCCCCCAGGTGGGAGACAAGTCCAGGCCTGGGAGCCCCAGGTTCAGCACCAGGGGCCAGGCATCTGTAGCTGAGACCTGTGTCTCCAGGGCTGGCTGGTGTGAGGAGGTGTCCACATGGAGGGGCAGGAGTGGGAGGGGAGACGGGGGGCAGGCAGGAGGTGAGGGAGAGAGAAACTCCCCACGCTGGGCACATTTATCATCAGCAATCACAGTCTTTCTCTGGTCCCTGGACACCGGCTAATTCTCGCCAGACTTGACCTCCCACTGCATGGAAAATCTCCTCCATTCACTGCGAGGCTGATGTGCTCAGTGGGGAGTGGGGAGAGACGGGGGAGAGGAGCCCATGCATTATTATGTTTTAAAAACACACAAACCCCACATGGAAGGACCCCTCCCTGGACACAAAGCCCTCCTTCCATCTGGCCCTGGCTCCTGGCGGCTGTGGGGTTCAGGCTGGGGCCCCCCTCAGAGGCGGTTACAATGGCCGTTACTGATGACAAATGGGGACTGGCGGGCTTGGGGGACGCCGAGTTATTCCTAACAAAGGCGGCTCCTTGCACAGCCCTTTTCCCATACCCTCAGCAGACCCACCTGTGCTCATGACGTCACTTCCTGTGCTGGCCATAGGAAGTGGCCTCACCAAGATGGCCAGCTGAGGCAGAAGCTTCCATCCTGAAGGGGGTGTCTGGCTGATCCTGAGAAATCTCTCCCCTGGAGGGACTCAGGGCAAGTGAAGGAGCTGATGGGAGGCTGCAGACGAGGCCCCAGGGAAGGCACAGAGCCCCAGAATGGAGCCTGGGCCCATTTTATAGAGGCACACACTACTGACAAAGTAGGGAGGGACACGACGGTTACTGGGTCACCGGTCTACCCTCAGACTCTCAGTGGTACCTGGCAAGGCTGTATGCCACACCCCTGGGCCCAAACGCTCTCTCTCTAGATGCTTCCTGTGGCCACGGGGCCCCCTCGGCCTGGGCCTGGGTCCTTCCAGGGCTACCTTTTGGTTCCTCTTCAAGTGCCAGGCCCCAGGGTGTCACTGGGCCCTGGGGAGGGGCATTCTGCTTCCCCTTCCCCTCCCAGACAAGGAGCTCAAAGCCCTCTGGTCCACCATAACACCATTTATGCACCACAGAAGGTGACAGCAAACATCACCGCCAACACAACAGTCCTGCAAGGTCGGCGTTCCGTTTCACAGATGAGGAAACGAGGCTGAGAAGTGAACGGATGTGCTCAGGCTCACAGCTACCAAGAAACCCGGTGTTCTTCGCGCTCCGCCACAGGGCCTCCACTGGCCACAGTGCCCCTGAGGGATCCTCAGGGGCAGCTACTTTTCTGCCCCTTTTGCAGTTGAGCAAATGGAGTCTCTCCAGAGCTCACCAGCTTGCTGGCTGGAGCAGCTCTCAGCCTCAGCACTGGCCTCCCTTCCTCTGGGGGCCTGACTTGTTTGGGGGGCCCCAGCCACACAGAGATCCATGCGAGCCTGGGAGGGGCTCGCCGCTAGCCTGGTGCAGCCCCCAAGACATCACTCTCAGACACACGCTCACACCAAGACCCACCCAAGGTCACAATGCACAAGAGTCTCCCCTGGACACCGGGAGAGCCCCACCCAGGCTGGGACGGGGCTTCCTTAGGGCTGCTTATGTCGACTCGCTAAGGCAATGACCATGACGCAGGCCTGTGCAGGAACTGCTCTTCCATTTGCTCATCTCTTCCCGATCCAGAGCTGGATGGGGTGGGTTCGAGTCGCAATTTCAGACCCTACCAAACACCCAGTTGCTCAGGTCCTACCTGGGGAGGCCTCCCTTTCCCTCCCCCACATCCAGCCCACGATCCTGACGGACCTGGATGCTGCCAGGTGAACCATCAAGATGCGCCTCAAGCTGCATGGCCACCCGCCACCACCTCCTGCAGTCTCCAAGCCCGTCGTCCCACCCAGGTCCCTCCTCCTGTGCTCCCTACTGCCCCCTTGCCCCCTCAGAGAGACTCTTCTCATAGCAGCTGGAGTGAGCGGACAAACTGTAAATAAATCAGTCCCCACTTACAGCCTCCACGGCTTCCACCTGCACCTGGAATGAAGTCCCACCCTCACCGCACCCTCATCCTGCAAGCTCACTCATCAGTCACTGCGCTCCAAGCCCCTCAGGCGTGTTTCCTGCCCCTCCAACACGCCTTGCTTGTTCCTACCTCAGGGCCTTTTCTGTTCTCTCCTCTGGAATGCACCCCCCACCCCATACTCTTGTGGCTGGCTCTTTGTCACTGAGATCTCAGCTCAAGTGCCACCTGTCACCTTCCCAGGGAGGCCTTCCCTGGCCACCCACCGTAGAGCCATCATCCTTTACCCTCCCTCATTCTACCTCCACATTGTCCTGTTTGTGTCTTTTCTTGACAGTGCTCATCCCTCTGTGGAACTGCCTTCTCTGTGTATTTGTTTGATTGTTGGCTGTGTCTGGACAGGTCTGCTCTGTGGAAGGCAAGCTCCTCGAGGGCCTGGAAATCCTGTTTGCTGGTTTAGCTGGGCCTACTGGGGATGCAGGACTTTCTCCAGCTGTGCCGCCCAGCCTCTCAGGTGGCAGGTGGTGTGGGAGGGAGCACCCAGAGGAGCTCTGCACAGGTTGGCCTGACCTGGGGCCACAGGAGCCCCTTTGAAAACCCCATCCTGTAGGATGCCACACAATGATGGAACCTCAGAGCCCATCTCGTCACTGTCCTCTAGGATAGAGACTAGAGAGGGTGTTGTCTGGCCTCAGATCACACAGCACCTGAGCAGCAGAGCCAGTAAGAGAAACTGGGCTCCAGGCTCCCAGAGGAGGAGGAAGGAATTTATTTTAAAAATTCTCCTTTTCCTTCTATTGAAAATACTTTTCTTCTTGGCCTTTTCTGATACAATTTAAGAAAAAATAAGGATGAAAGTAAAAGTCACCCATTCCCACCCCCAACTTATCAGAATTAACATGGACACTGGTCCTCTCTGACTTTTTGAGGTGCACACACATCTTGTTACTTAACGGGGTCTCACATACACAGTTGTGTATCCTATGCTTTCCTTTCAAGGCTGATAACTGAAAACTTTTAAACTACAAGCAAAATGCCCCAGGCATCTCTCTGAGCAGTCACACACGTCAGAGGGGCGCAGGCCAGCTGGGCTGACTGTCCCTGCACTGTGTTCCGGGTCGCTGGAGTAGTGCACGATGCAAAGCTGGTGTGGGGGGCGGCTGGACAATGACATCAGGCTGGCTTTGCACATTTGGCTGCTGGGTGGAAAGATGTCCAGTGTCCTGTGTCTGTCCCAGAAAAGTCAAAACGCCCATGGGTACAGCTTCTGGCCCAGGGCCTGCCTGACAGGGTAGTGGTTACGTCCCTGCTGCCCTTCCAGGCCAGGCATTGCCATGCCGCCCTGGGAAGTCAGGGTCCAGCCTGTTCTTAGAGCGCACAGAGGCACGAATTTCCCCTGCCTGCCCAGCGTCAGGCTCAGGGCTGAACAACCCCTCCTTGCAGAGGGGAGACAACTGCCAACGCATTGCAAAGTGGAAAAACGCTGCGATCCTTGCCCACTGCCGTCAGCACCGTCCCCATGCCTGGCCGGACCCCACCCCAGTGCTGGCCGTGGGCCACCTGGCAGGCACTAGAAGGCAGCTCAGACCCTGGGCTCTGGTGCCTTAGACCTGAGTCCAAGCCCGTCACTTCCAGAGGAGCCATGACTTGTCCAGGGCAAGCAGCCAGTCAGTGGCTGCGGCACCCCTGGGATCCTGGCATCACGTTGGATAAAGAGAATCGCAGCAGGGAGAGGGAGAAAGGGGGACCGGATTCTGGCCTTCACTCATTTGTGAAATGGGGACCAACGGGGAGAGATGAACAGGGAGGTGGAGATGGCGTCACGGGGACAGGGACAGAGAAAGCTGAGTGCCCAGTGGGGGCGGGGTAGTGGTGAGCGGAGCTGGGGGTGCTTCTCCTTGTACTTTTCTGAACCTGGAATCCACTTGGGTTCCTGCTCATGCCCTGGGGGCAAGGGACAAAAGTGGCCAGCCGTCTCTGGCCTTCATCCTCACTCCTGCTCTGCCTCTTCCACAGGCCAGGACTAGACTAAGGTTCCATGGGCCCCAGGGAAAGCAGACCTGCTAGACGCAGGCTCCCAGAATACCCTGGGGCCCAGAGGTGGGGAGTAACTGGTCTCAGGTCACACAGCAGGTCAGAAGCAAAGCTGGGCCTGGAATGTGGGCATCCTGGCAGTCAGCTCAATGCTCTTGCTCTTGCCCCTCTCTGGTTCAACACTGGTGAAGACCCTGGCCCTGAGCTTGGGTGAGCAGCTGAGCTGTCAGTGGTGGAGATGTGGGGAGACAGGTGGCACTGGCCAAGGGGAAGGCCTAGATGGCTGCTCAGGTGTACCTGGAGGGAGATGGGGGGTGGGTAGGGACTCACTGCCATTTTTTCATTCATTCATCCAACATTTCCTGAGTACTCCCTGTCGATCCTGCCTATGGTACGGCCTGGAGAGCAACGACCAAGCTTCAGGCCCACCCAGGGATGCTCACAGCAAACGTTCAAGGTTAAGGATCCAGACATCTTGATCCTCAGACTCCTGCTCAGTCTGCCTCCAGCCCAGCCCCACAGTCATGGGCTGGGCCCTCTGCCTGCTGACCCACCATCAGTGAAGAAATAAATCTACAGCTTTGTCTGTAGCTCCCTCCTTCTCAGTCAAGGAACCAGCCCCCTCCTCCAGGAAGCAGGCCTCGACTACTTCCACCTTGACCACTGTAGGGATTTCTCATTCCCCAGGTTCCTATAATCCCTCATATTCCTGGCGCTGAAACACATTGGTTGCTGTCAGTGGCTCATGAGGCGACCTTGGGTAAGCCACGTCTCTCTGGGCCCCAATTTTCTGTTCTGGGAAATGGAGCCACTTTTACTTGCTTCACACCCAGGGTTGTCGGGAACATCAAGGTTCAGAAGTGTAAAACTATTTTGCCAGCTGGTAAACCCCATGCACTTGCTAATTTTTATTATTGCTTTTCAAAGCAAGAAACGATGGGCGTGCCTTCATGGGGCTGCCAGGGGGGCTGGCTGACATCTTGACCAACAGCTCCAGGGTTTTTCTCCAGCTTCAAGGTGCCGGCCAGGCGCCCCACTCGCCACCCCCATGCTGCCCCGGCCCACTCTGTGATGACTCGGAGCTGCAAAAGGCTGATGCAAGCTGGAAGGAGGTAATGAAACAGACTCGAGTGGGGCGGACGGAGCCCCCCCCCCCCCAGCCCCGCGGGACGCCCAGCCCTGCCCCTGCCGGCTTGTTTGCACCTGCTGATGTAATCGCTGGGCCTTCTTGGCTCACGGCTCGGCCTCCAAGCTGGAGGCAGAGGAAGGGTGAGAGGGCAGAAGGGCAGCTCTTCTCCAGGGAGGACCCTGGGCCCCAGCGAGGGCAGAGGGCAGGACAGAGCCTGTAAAGGGAAGGAAGAAGGGCAGTGCTCTGGAGTAAGCAGGACCTGGGTCAACACCAGCTCTGTGACCGTGTCACTTCAGGGGAGTTGTCCCGGTCTCTGAGCTGGTACGTAACAGTAGTTCAACTTGTCACTCTCTTCCATGGATTTCTCGAGCAGGATAAGGAAGTCTCAGAGGGGAAAAAGAAAGGATGGAAGGGTGGATCCATGGAAGGAAAACACCAGAAGAGTCCTGGGCCAGCCACCAGCTCAATGGGTGACTCCAGACCAGCTGCCCCACCTGCTGGGGTCTCGACTTATTTATCTGTAAAACGGGTACAACATCACTGTGCCCATCTCTCAGAGACAATTGGGGCCAGAGGAGTGAAAGTGCGACATGCCCCTAAGGCACGTGGACGGCTCGGGGGACCTGGGTACAGTTGGGGGCGTTCTCACCAGGAGGCTGGGGCCTCCCAGAGGTGGGGAAGGGGAGGTATGGCCTATCAGCTGTGCTCTCTGCCTGGCCTGGCCCCAGGACCCTCGCCTTGGGGAGGAAGGCAAGGAAGAGGAGTGCATGGCTCCCCAGAGGCCTCCAAGAAGCCGTCAAAAACACTCAGGTGGCCAGGACAAGAGCCAGGACACACTCCCGGAAAATACAAGGCCACCTGCATGCAGCCGAGGGCCACCCGACCCCACGAGCCCAGGGTCTGGGGATGGCCCTGTCTCCAGACTATAACTCTCAGAGCTGGTTTTCCTGGAGAAGCCTTCGTTCTTCCTCTGAGAAGGGGAAGAGAAAAGAGCCTCATGTAGCTCCTGTGTCTGGTTGACACAGAAGGCTCCTGAAAGACAGGGAACCTGCCAGGTGGGGAGGAGACATCCGTCTCAGCCATCTCCGACCCCTCAGCCCGGGGGGAGCAGGGTCTTTCTAACTGGGCCCTCAGTTCTACTCTGGACAGGGAGCTGCACTCCAGCCGCGGTTCAGGGGCTTCCAGCTGGGGTTCAGGGGCTTCCTGGGCCACAAATACCCACCTTTCCCTTCGGTATGGCTAGGAGACCTAGCAGGTCCTACAGGCCACCAGCAGCAGCTACTGTTACACCTAACGGGCTCCCGGCCCCGGGCAGGCGCGGGGGCACATCATCTCATTGAGTCCTCCCAACACCCTTTGCTGCAGGTCCTCTAACTGTGACCCCCAGTTTGCAGGTAAGGAAACTGAGGCTCAGAGAAGTTAACTCGCCCAAGCTCACAGAACAGGGTTGCCAGCACTTGAATCTGGATCTTCCTGACTCTAAGCCCATACTTGTTAACCTCTACACCAGTGGTTCCCAAACTGTAGCGTCACCTGCAGGCTCGGAAAAACCCAGTGCGCTGCAGCCTATCTGCACCCCAGGCTCCCACACTGCAGGTGTGGGGCGCGGCTCTAGAACGTGCGTTTCTAACAAGTTCCCGGGGCTGCTGCCCATCCGCTGCTCTACGCCCTCCTGCCTCCCAGGAGAAAAATAAAACACTTAGCACACATAATGGTGCTGGAACTCAGGTCAGCTCCTGCTCCCTGAGCACTTCTACGATGTTGCTGGAGACCTTTCAAAAGGAACTCAAGGAATTACAGGGCGGTGTGGTGCCGGCTACCTCGGCTGGAATCAGGCCCCAGCGTGTGGCAGTAACGATAGCCATCGCCTGCACCCGTGTCCATGCAAATTACTTAGCCTTTCTGGGCCTCAGTTTCCTTATCTGCAAAGTGGAAGTACTGTATGATATTTCTAGGAAGGATTAAGCACATTATACACACAGATTGCTTAAAGCAGCGCCTGGCACATCAAAAGGGCTTCCTGAGTATAAGCTGCATTTTTGTTTTTATTACCATTGTTACTATTGACATCATCCATATTATCTTTCCAACAACCCTGGGAGGTTGGGATCAATATCCAGCTCCACAGTTTACCTAAGTCACTCAGGTGGATGGGCAACTTGCCCAAGTCACACGGAGACTAGGCAGCAGAGGAAAGATTCTAAGCCGGGTGTGGGACCCCAGTGGTAGGAACTGTCCCCCACAACAGAGAAAATGCCCATTCTGGCTGCTTCCTCTGGAAAGGATGGAGAGTTATTTTCTTACTAGTAGTTTCCTGTGCTTCCTTCTAGACCCCCAAGCTTAGCTCAGCGTACGAGTGTCACGGGTGAAGGGAGACTGTCTCCAATAGGGAACCAGAGGCTGTGACAGCCATCCACACTCAGTGACCTTGGGCAGCCAGACCCCTTCCCTCCTGTGTCCACCTGTCCTCTGGTCTGCTCCTCCTTACTGGTGACTGTTGAGGTGTGACAGCTGGCTTGGCATTGGCTGGTCCAGCCCCTGCAAGAGAGGACGGTCACTTGCTTCTCCTGAGAACCCCTGCTCCACGTCCCCTGGGATCCCAAGTTCAAAACAATGGAGGCGTCGGGTTGCCCTTGATGTAAAGGTTTAGGAGGTAGCTAATTTTAGCTGAGAAACACTCGGCATTTTCCCAGCTGCCGTCACTGCCGCACTCCCTGCTGGACAAACGGCCTTGGTCTTCCTCCCCGATTGTTCTCAGCGGGGGGGCTAGGGGCTGACTCCAGCTCAGGACAATTCCCTTTGTGTCTGCTTCCGGGTGGCTCTTAATAACTCAGCAAAGGCGACGGGACAGCCTGGAGCTCACAGCACGAGCTCTCAGGCCCTCACCCCCACCCCGGCTGCAGGGCCCCTCGCTTCACACAGTAAGGGTGTCCCAAAATGTGGCATTTAAATAGGACTTGCTGGTCATGGTCTCCTCAAATCCTCAGGTGTGGGGTTGAGAGGGAGGGTTGGTGGCCTGAAGGGGCCTCCCTGTGGACAGATGGGGAAGCCAGGGCCCAGAGAGGGTGTGACTGGCCTAAGGTCACACAGCACTCTGGCAGAGCTAGGCCTGGACTGCAAGTCTACAGACTCACAGTCCAGTGCTCTTTGCACCACGTGGAGGAGAAATCCCTCTGCCTTCTATGCTCCCACCCAGCGTGGGGACATCTCAGAGCGTAAGATCCTAGGTTGCAAGCCCCCCATGCTTCTGGCCTGCAGGGGACACGGGGAACACTGCCCTGCTGCCCCACCTCCCCTCACCTGGCTGAATCCCTCTGTCTTTGGGTCTCGCCTTAAAGGTCACCTCCTCAGAGAGCCTGGCCCTGACTGTGCCCCTCCTAACTACGCTGGGGCCCCAGCTCTTCCTCTGGTATTTCTTTTCCTTATTGCCCTCATCACCTTTTTAAATTATATACTCATTTGTGTATTTCCTTGTTTAATGCCTGTGTCCCCACCAGATCCTGAGGTCCCAGGGGGCAGATGCAGTGACAGTCACAACATTTACCCTCTATGTAGGATCCAGGGCAGGGTCCTGGAGCTCCTGTTGTGCCGAGTGAGGCTGGGGCAGGGGATCCCAGAGGAGTGACTGGGGGCACTCAAGGCTCAGGACAGTGGCTATGTGCCATCCAGTGTGGACGTGCTCAGATATTTCTAGCAGCAGGATGGCCTTACTGGCACTCTCTGCCTGAACACCACCCCTGGCTGGATGGCATGTGTGTCCACGGCTGACCATCAGTGCCAGCCTGGCACACAGTAGATGCTTAATAAATGCTTCTCGCATGAATGGATGAACCTCCTGGGCTCCTCTGGGTCCTCTTCTCCCTGAGGAAGAGGCCTCAATTCGACCTATGGCCCACCCTTCCCAAGGATGGCTCTAGAAGCAAGAGAAACGAGGAAGGAGCCTTGGGGAAGGGCACCCATGCCCAAGGGGGCCCCAGCCTGGAAGGCTGTTTGCTGGCCTGGCAGCCCCCAACTCTGCCAGGCCCCCCACCGCTCCAGCCGGGCCCAGCACGCTATAATTCAAGTCCTCCTTTCAGGCTCCGGTAATGAGGGGTGTTGGGTGCCAGCCGTAATTACAGCCTGGCGAAAACGAACAGGAGCCGCCTCCAAGCCAAATTACAAGGTCTGCAGCCGGACTCCCTCCTGTCCCGCTCCCTTTTTATGGGGCTGGTTAGAGGGAGGGGCTGGGGAGTTTATGGAGAAGCCGGCTCAGACTGGGGCTGCGGTCTTGGGAGAGTGGAGAGCAGACAGTCTGGGCCTGTGCTGCTTTGAAATGGTCCTCGCACCTCCCCCTGCCCCACCCTCGTCAAAATTCCCACCCAAAGCCCAGGTCAGGAATGGGCAAAGAAACCAAACCAGGCTGCTCTTCCCTCCTTCCCATCAGCGCCCCCACCTAGGGCTGAGCACCGTGCACCCTGTGTCGTGCATTTCAGGGGCATGGGCACCACCACCTCTGTGTCACTACCGAGGTTCAGTGCTTAATTGCCCCAAATCACACAGCCAGTAAGAGACACACCCAGGGCTCGAGCCAGGCCCAGATAGGGAGAAGCTTCTGGAGCTGGGGACACTCCTTACGTCCCTCACTGCATTGGGTGCAGGGTGGAGCAGAAGGAAGGGCTCAGTGAATCCTGAGGATGATGTGTTTTGTGAGACAAGGCCTGAGAAGTCCAGCTGAGTCCCTCTCTCCCTTTCAGAGACAGAGAAAATGAGAGTTTGATGTTCACTGGCATCTCAGCATCCAGAGGCAGAGCCAGGACGTGGGACGCCTTGGTGGCCTCAGAATCTCAGGATGTTGGAATGCACAAGGACTACAGAGAAAATCTAGTCCAGGGGCAAATACACAGCAACCCGGCCCATCCCAAGGCCGTAGCAGACATCACTAGTCAATCATCAATCGTGGCACGCCTAGATAGGCCTCAGACTCCTTCTCAGCACAGGACTACACTCAGTCATACTGAAGAAGATTCCACTGCCCCATTAGTCCCCCTGCACCCTCACTTAACCCAAGGGGAAACAGAGCCCGGAGAGCTGGGGTGACTTGTCTGAGGAACAGAATGGCTCTTACTCTTTAATGACCAGCCTCCATGGGTGCCAACCAGCCGCCCCTACTGCACTCTCAGCCTGGTCCTGTCACCTCTGGGCTTCCTGTGTGGGAAGGACTCAGCCCCCACCCCCAGGCCCTGCAGTACTGACCCGGCTGGCTGGCCTGCTGCCCTGACCAGACGGCAGCTTTCATAAGGGACTGCGGGGGAGCAGCCCTGCTCACAGTGGAGGTGTCCCGGAGCAGCAGTGGCAACCTCCTGCACGGCCCTGAGCCACCCACATGCCCCTTCCTGGGCCTCTGGGCTGGGCTCTCCCCCAGCCTGAAAAGCTGGCTCCAGCCACCCGCTGCCCACTCACCACAACTGGCCTGTGGTGACTCAGTCTCCTGTTACCACCGCCTCCTCCTCCCCCGGTCCTCTGCGCCTGGCGGCCCCGCTCTGACAAGCCTCAATAAGGCCTTTGATCCTGGCTCTCCAGGCCTCGAACAAGGATGGCCCGCCGCCTCACCAGGGCTGCGGGAGAGAGGTGGGTGTGAGAGGACGGTGACTGTGACAGGACCGACACGATCCTGAGGTCCTCACTTCCACGTGACCCCCAGCCTCACCGGGATGACCCAAGGTCCCAAGCCTACAGGCCTCCAGGGAAGGTGCGAAAGTTGCTGAGATTTCGGGGAGGCGCTTGCCTCACCCAGCAGTGCCGGGCCTGGACCGCAGGGCATTTTCAAAAGGACACTTTAATTAGGGAACAGGGCAGCCGGCCAGCAGGATTATAGGCCACGCCCGTGCCATCTGAGGCCTCTAGACTCCCAGGCCCACCCTGCCTCTCTCACCTCCACCTACTGCCGCCCCCTCCCTGGGCTGTGGGAGGGTTGGTCCCTGAGCACCTCTGCTTGCTGCCCCCAGAACGGGGCCCCAGCAGGAACAAGGATGTCTCAGTGTGGTTTCTCCAGCTGAGTTTTGGCTCTCAAGCACGGAAACGGGTGTGGAGATGGTTGGCCAAAGGGGAGAAGCCCCCCTGGCCAGGAGGTGGGGAGCAGTGGCCACCCCTATGCTGGGCCACAACAGGGAGTGGGCACTCAAGCCTCCATGTCTGACCCTGTACGCCCCCTCCTCTCTGCACCAGAAGGGACAGGGACAGAGGTTTGCTCGTCTCCTAGAGGCTCAGTGCTGATCCAGACCTCCTCCTCAGCAGACAGTGTTCTCCCACATCCAGGACGGGCAGACTTGGAGCTGCCTGGGGCTGTCTGCCCCTAAACGTCAGCAGTGGGACAGAGGGCCCACGCCCACCGACCCAGCTGAGCCTGGCTGTAGCCACGGCACTGTGCCCACAGGTCTTCTCTGGGCCCTATGTTCCTCCTCTCTAAAATGGAAAGACCCACATGGATCTCCCAGGCCTGCTGTTCAGGTAAACAGAGTCATGGATGAGAAAGTAATCAGCACAGGGTCTGGCTGGGGTGCTCAGAAAACTCAGGCTGAACTTGGTTTAGGTTCAAGTGCTGCCTATGTACTAACTGGCTATGTGACCCTGGGCAGACCACTTCACCTCTCTGAGTCTCAGTTTTTTAATCTTCGGGTGGGGTGAACAGTACACTCTTCTCATAGACATGAAAGTGCTTTATAACCTATAAAGGCCTGCCCAAGTCTAAGACTAGTCATTATTATTTTTCTAATGAACGGCTGCACTTCCCATCTCTCCACCCTGCCCATGAGGTAGGCTGGGCCATTCCTACCCCAGCTCACCTGTGCGACTTTGGTGACCTCTGGCTCACACGGCCCCACACGGCTGCCCACCCTGAGGCTCAGCCTATCCCTTGTTATCTGCCAGCTGCCTCTGGGACAGGGAGGTGACAGAGGGTGCTTGGGCAGGGAGGGGAAGAGGGTTTCAGATGCTCATTCTCTGGGGAAGAAGTCTCTACCCTCAGGTGAATCCTCTGCTTGCTGGGCATCAACCCTGAGAGAAAAGGCAGGGGTGGGGTGGGGACCTGGGTGATCCTGGCACAGGTGGGCATGGATGGGAGCCAGCTGGGCAAAGCCCATCCTTGGTTCCTCCTGCCCTTTCTCCGAGGGAACTCCAGAAAGGTTCCTGGGGACACCCCAAGCCGCGTGACCTTGAACAAGTCCCTTCTTCTCTGGACCTTCTTCTTCCTCTAAAAGGATGCTCTCCGGGTACACGGCCTGTCCTGCTGCTCTGGGATGCTCGGCGGGGAGGGCTCAAGGAAAGGCACAAGGGAAGCCACCCCTCCACACGGCTCAGCGAGAGGCTGGTGTCCTGCAGGGGCCTCAGGGCTGGGTGGGATGCGGGGTGTCCTCTGGACACTCAAGAAGCAAAAGTGGTTGAGACTCCCCGGGCTTCACTCCAGGGTCCCCTGGCCTGCAAGGCCCCTTGCCCCGTCCTGGGCTTGGCTGCGGGCGGGCAGAGACAAGCAGGAGGCCGTGCAGATTCCTCCAGCCTAGACCAAGGGGGGGCCCTGCCTGGAGCTGAGGGTGCCCACGTCTCACCGGGGTGTAGGGGGGCCTTGCTTTCAGTGGAAAGACCCTGACTCTTCTTGCCCAGGAGAGAATGACAGCATCAACAGCTGTGGGATCTTAGACAAGCGATTTTACCTCTCTGGGCCTTGGTTTCGCCACCTGTAAAATGGGGCTAACAGTCCTGAGTGCAGAAGAGAACCGGGAGGAATGAGTGTGACCCTGTGTGGAAGACTTAAGTCCAGCGCCTGGCTCAAGGCAGGCTCTCAAAAACAGTCCCCAGTTAAAGCGGTGTTGTCCTTGGGCATGTTGCTTCAAGACTCTGGGGCCCTGTTTTCTCATCCGCAGAGTAGGTTTCGGGACACCGCCTACCTCCAAGAGGTCATGCGTGTGACAGGCTTCGGCCCAGGCCTGGTGCACAGCAGGCACTCTGGGTGGCTGGGGAAGACGCTGAGGCCAGGTGACCTGGCAGGGCTCCCCACACACCTGGCCACAGCCGCCCCAGGTCCAGGGAGGGGACAGAGCCTCGTCTGCCTGCAACAGCCTCGGGTGTTTTCTCGCTCCTTCTGCTGTCAGGCCCCAGATGGCTGCTGGGCCCCAGCCAAGGGCGACACCTTCCAAACCCACGTGGCACCTCCACGCGGCACCTGGCGTGAGGAGGCAGGAGTGCGGTGCCCAGCTGAAGAGGCCTTCCTGCCAGGGGCTGGGGGGTGCAGCGGGCCTGGCGAGGTGGCCTCGGTTCTGCCCAGCTCACAGACACATCCCTGAGGCCCTAGCCACCCATGTGCCTGGTCTGGGTGGGCCTGAAGGGGGAGGGGTTCAAGAGAGGCCCCAGGGGTCCTCAGACAGCAGACCTGAGGCCACTGCCTCCTCTCCACTGAGGCTTCCTCTCAGCCCAAATGTCCCAATTTGTCATCTCTTTGTGGGTGAGCAGAATGGTCCCACTGAACATGAGGACAGAGGATCAGGAAAGGGGAGTGGCGGGTCTGCTCACGTGCTGAGCTGGTACAGAGCTGGGGTTCGACCCCAGGGCTCTTCCATTCCCACCACGAGGCCAGGCAAGCTGGCCGGCGGGCAGACGCCATGGAGAGGAGAAGGCGAGACTTGGGGGTGCTGTTGACCGTCCTCCCGCTTGCCCCTCAGTGGGAGAAGAACCTGAGGGAGCAGGCTGATTAACAGGAGGCCCATCAGGGTGTGGCTTTCCACGAGCCCCCTTAACCCGCCCCTGCCAGGATGGTCTACACGGGCTGCTGGATCCCCTCCCCTTCCCCTCCCGCTACTGGGGCTGCTCCTCCTCAGTAAACTTCTTTAGATCCCATGCCCTCCTTCTCCCCTGACCCCGACTGCCCCCTAAGTCCACACTCTCTGACTTCTTCATGGTCTTCCTCTCCATGCCACTGGGTTCCACACTGGCTGGAGTGTTCCTGTGACATCCCAGGGAGGCAGGGGACCTGGGCTCTTGCAGTAACTGACATGCTGTGCAACCTTGGACAAGTCCCTGACCCTCTCTTTGGCCCCTGCTTGCCCATCTGTCATTGAGGGGTTAGGTGAGAAGTTCTGACGTTCTATGAATATCCAAACCCACACCAAGTGTACAGGCTGGTTTGCTGGTGGGCACCTGGGACCTTGGACTCCTGCTTCACCTCCTGGCTCCCCACCAGGGCCCTGGAGAAGATGGTCCAGGGACTGCCTGAGTTCCCTCTGTGCCCTGCCCCATCCTGCCCCAAGGCAATGGTGGCTGTCCCATCACTGAAGACAGCTCCTGGTAGAATTAGCTCCCTCCGTCCTGGGCTTCCATTAGTAGGTAAGTACACCAGGCGCAGGCTGGGCGCTGGGGGACAAGGAGGCCATAAATCACTGTGGCTTTCTCTCCTAGCCGGGCTGCTGACAGCCTGGGAGCTCTGCTGGCTCAGCTGAGTCTCCCTTCCTGGAGAAGCTGGGACCAGGTCGGGAGCGGCTGTGAGAGGGGCAGCGGTACAAGGGTGTGGCAGGCACACAGCCACTCACCCCATCACCTCTGGGTATGATGTTGTGACAGCAGCACACCAGCTCCTTGTGCAATGTCACCTGGCCATCACTCAAGGAAGGGGACAGGGTGGGGACCTTGGCAGTTTGTTGAGAGAGCGAGCCTCAGTTTCCTGGTCTGTAAGAGGGGGGATCATACACCAACCCCACAGAGTTCATGAGAGGGTTACTTGAGACACCCCAACTCCCCTCCCCCCCCCCCCCCACAAAATGACAGAGTATGACTGGGTACATAAGCACTTGCCTTCCCCCGTGGGGGCTCAGAGTAGGGAGTGGTCGCCTCTTGCCTATGTTTAAAGCCACATCTTTTACACCATTCTCTTCCCTTCTGTAGCTAGACAGGGACAGTCTTTTGCTTGGGACCCAAACTGCCAAAGACACGAATCTCAGCAGAGCTCCTGGGGTCAGGAGCTGTTTGGAAAGGGTGGGGATTGAGCCTGGGCTGGTAGGTGCAGGAGCCTTGGGCATCCTCAGTGAACAAAGTTTGGTTGAGAAAATTAAATGAGATCACAGGGGTGATATTAAAGAGCAAATTGCTTTAAAGGCTTCCGCTCATTCCAGACCTCACTGCAGATGGATGGCGCTGATTACCAACAAGGAGTGGCCACTCGGTGGAGCAGGTCCCGAGAGGCCCAGGGTTGCTAAGTTAGGGACTCTGCAAGTGAGAGCCTTCTGCCTCCAATTCACATTCCCTTCCCCCATAATCAGCGGCACCTGGTGAAGTTCAGAAGTCTGTGCTGTCTGGGAAATGCTTTTTACCATCTCCCGGGCCCATGTACATCTGCTGGGACTTCTGAGAATGACAATTTGGGATGACTCTTGCTCCTAATCCACAAAGCAATCTGGCCACATGTGTCAAGCAGAGCATTCTTCTCTCCCGGAATTCTGCTTCTGGGAAGCTCTCCCAAGGAGCTCAGCCAAGCTGTGCACGGGCAGATGTTCACTGCAGTGTTATTTACCAGGGTAAAATATCCAACAGTGGGGGAACTGGCTAAGCACATTCAAGAATACCCCCAATGTGGACGATCCTCAGGTATTAATATGCTAAGTATGAAGTCTATGTGATCGCATGAGAAAGGGTCACGAAATCCTATTCAGTGAGGTGAGCAGACCACGAAATGGAGCATCTATTTTGAGCATACCATGAAACAAATCCAGGCCTGAGCCTGAGCGGAAACTCACTCCCATGCAAGCAGCAGTAGGTCTGGGCGTGGGATTACAGCTGATTCTTTCTCAGACCTTTGTTTCCCGTTACTTGGGGCAATATGGCAACATTATCTGGACTGTAAGCCAACAAACACTTCTTGGACCCAGAGGCACTGAGGAGAGGGCCAGAGCCTGGAGTTCTTTCAAAGGGCCCCAGGAATTCCAGCAAGTGACCCTCAGGCTGCTGTTCTGGAAGAACAGCCAACAATCTAGGCTCATCGAGTGTATAACGAGCTCGGGGCTGGGAGCTTTGGGGGCCAGTGGCCATCCACCCTGCTCTGTGCACCTGTCGCCACAGGAAGGCCTCTCTGGGGATGCCCCATTGTTCTCTGCCCAGGAGGAAGATGGGGGCAGGGAGAATGGCTGGTTCCAGAGCCAGGAAATAAATCTTCCCCCCAAACCCAGCCTCTCCATTCAGTCTGGTTTATTGATGGGGACCCAGGGGGCCTAGGGAGAGTGAGCAGCCTTTCCAGGACGCGTGAGAAAACTTCCCTGCGCTGGGCCCACGCTGTCTTGGAGACTCTGGGGGCCTATCCTGGAGGCTTCCTCTGGCTGTTTCCTGGCGTTGTCAGCTCCGTGCCCACAGCAGCAGGAAGCCAGGCGCCTGCAGTCGCAGGCCAGCTTGCACTCTTCCCCCATCACCACAGCCCGTTTGGACCCAGGCCTTGGGTGGGTAAGATGATCTCCATGGGCCTTAAACGATCTGCTAGTCTGTGAAGGGAAGCGATCCCCATCATCTCCCCTAGGGGAGACACTGCCCCATACTAGGTGTAGAAAGCCATGGACATCTGCATATGATTTACATGAATTTGCATAACCACCTGCTATAGTGGAAAGAGCATTAAACCAAGAGTCAGAAACCTTGTAGTCTGGTCCCAACAATACAACCAACACAATGTGACCTTGAGCAGATCTCTGTCCTCTCTAGGCATCAGTCTGCCCATCTGCTGCACTGGGGACTGGACTCTGGTCTAGAAGTGGGCACGATATGGTGGGCACGATACGGTGGGCAGGAAGAAGCACACACATGGAGCAACCAGTGACCCCCACCTATAACAGGCACCCCCTGCACACCTCCTGGGAAACATCCCTAAGCAGGCTGCTCCACCAGTGCTCATCTCTCCCTCCCATGCTGTGGGGGTCCCTGGAGAGGGAGAGCGCTAGTGGCCCTGCTCACCTCTCCTGCCCCTCCTGGCCTCAGCAGCCCTGGGGAAGCCAGCAGCTTCTCACCCTGGAAATGCCTGAGCCAGATGCCAGGGAGCTTGGCAGGGCCCTAGAGAGAGGGAGGCAGAGCCCCAGGCTCTCCAGGGATTGCGTGGACTCAGCACACACTCACACACACATACACATACACACTGCTGCCACCACTGTAGCCTGGACCAAAACAGCGTCACTCCCCACATGAGACTGACACTCCCAACATCTGCCACCTTGGCCCCCCCTGCAAGCCGGCCCTCCCGCTGCAGGTATTTCCCGGGCAATGGAAAAGGAGGCGGTGGAAAGAAAACCTCATTCCTGGGAAGCTCCTCCGCTGTTGCTGCTCCTTGCATCAGGATCTCTGGGGTATGGTGTCAGGGGAAGGGCAGGATGCCAAAACTTTGCCACCTGTCTACTCAGCGCTGGGCCTTGTGCAGTGGGGCGTCTAGTAGGGCTGTGCCGGGCTATGAGAAAGGAGGCAGTGGGCTACTTAATGGCGGGGGTGTGGCACTTGTGATACTCAGTGCTGGGGAGGGCTGGGCCTTTGGGGGTTCCGGAGGCTGGAATCTACAGTGAGCAAGTGTGGGGAGCAGAGGGCACAGGCCCAGAGCCCATAGTGGATGAGAGATGGGGCATGGGGAGAGGAGTCACAGGTCTGAGCTACAAAGGAGCAAAGAGCTAAGAGGGAGAAGGTGGGACCTGCCCTTAGCCCTGGGCTCTGGACCCATGCTCTGCCCTCTCTCCTCCCACCCCTGGAGTTCTCCAGGAAACCCCCCTCCTCTCCCCGGACGTCTCCCCCTCCTTCCCCACCAGCTGTCTACTTTGGGGAAAACAGACCGCCAGGGTCTGACTCAAGTGCTGGTGGTCTCTGGAGCTCTCTCAGCCCTTCTTGCCCTTTCTCTGGGAAGTACTTGAATGCCCCCACTGCCTTCATGCTCCCATTGATCAAGGCGCTGTCTAATGAGGCAAGTCCCCTGCACGGTCTGGCCTTGGGGAAGTCACTTCACCTCTCCGGGCCTGTTTCCCCTACTCCAAACGGGAGATGCCGCCTGCCTCTCCAAGTGCTCTGAGGATGAAGCGAGGAGACCTCACACACTCTGCATAGGGCCTGGCACAAGAGGGAAGCTGAAACACTGCTGGTGGCCATCATTATGAGCAATCTCTGGAGCCTCAGTTTCCTCTTGCGTATGATGCAATACATGTCCCACCTTCACAGCGTGATTGTGAGATGAGAACGAGACGAGAGCTATGAATGCACTCTGTAAACAGAAGTGCGTGAGGCTGGGGGCGTGAGGCTGCTGTTACTGGGACTCTGGGCCTGATGCTGGGCCCCTGGGTAGGCAGCAGGTCAAACCCTGCCCCGCCCTGGTACAGAGCCACAAAAGGGAGAGCCTGACAACACCTGGTGCCCTACCATGGTGTCTGCTGCCCCACGCCCACGGTTGTCCCATTCTAGGGATGAAAAAACTAAGGTCCAGAGACAGCAACAGACCAGCCTACAGTTACACAGCACAGCAAGTGAGGCACTCTGAAGGGACTAGACCCAGAAAGATAAAACTCAAGATTCAGACACCACTGAAGAGAACATTAACTGTTTCCCCGCCTTTTTAAAAGTATGGACATTTGGAAAAGTATTGTAATATATATGATCCTTATTTTAACCCAGATCTCAAGTCACTTTTTTACTGAGGAAAAAAAGCACTATATCTCACTTCATTTACTTATAAAATGGGCACACCTGGTACCCTTGAAGATGCAAAGTCCCAGAAAAGTGAGGTCCCTTTGAGCGCAAATGAAATGACTGGCTTGAAATATATATCCTTAGCCCGTGGGTTTTTTTCAGAGAAAAAAAGACTTAAAGAAAAGTAAATACCCTCCCATGTCTTTGCCGCCTGCGCTCGTGTGCGGCCGTGAGACTCACAGGCCAGGAGTTAGTTACTTCTCGGTCCACCCCTCATCTGCCCAGGACCAGCTGTGTGCAGGGTCGGGCGGGGATGGAGACGGGGCAGGCACTGGGGACACTCCCAACTTAGGCCACCTCGCAGGTGGGAGCGAAACAGTCTCGAGACAAAGACAGCGTCTAAAAGCAAACTTATTACAGCACAGGCCGTCTTCACGACACAACGGTGCCAGGAGGGACGCTCATTTCCTGTCTCACAGACGGGGAGGCTCACCCTGTGCCCTACGAGTCTAAAGTCCAGGGGAGGCGTCGGAGGGAAATCCAATTCGCCTTTAAATGCCATTTACAGAGCGTTTCTGTCACACAAACCACCTACAATATTGGAGAGTAAAAGGTGAAAGGTCAAAAGTTTAAAAACTGCATGAAGACTTATGAAGACCGCGGCTGTAAGGCCAGCCTCTGACAGACCACCAGCGTTCTGCCCAGGCTTCCCTGAGCTGTCCCCGCATCCCAGTGACCAGCTGAGAAAGGATGAAGTTTGCCAGGGGCAAAGGCAAAGTAGACTGCATGTGTTGTGTGTATTTTTGTATGTGTTTGGGTGTACAGGTGTGTTTCTATCTATTTGGGAGTACATGTGTAATGTGGGTGTGTGTGTTTCAGGGAGAGCTTATGTAAGCACAACTGAAAACTTATGAGCATGTGCTGGAAAAGCTCCTGCCTTCCTTACCTTGACTCCTTCAGCAGGAGCTAGAAATCTCTCATCTTTCCACCAAGCAATGGAATGACCTCTGACAGATTTGGAAGACTGAGATAAAACAGAGACAGCAACAGGGGTGACGACTGCTGCCATGGCTGAGCCCATGACAGACATCACTAGTCGAGTGTGGCACTCTTTCTGACTGAGCCTGATCTTTGACTCAGAATCAGCACAGCTCCTGGAAGTCATTATCACTTGTTCAGAGTGGGTGGGCAGCAGGAAACCTATTTGCCATCATTGAACCCATGATCTCTCGAGTTCCTTCCACCCCTAGTATGCTGTAAGTATTCCCCTCTTCAGTTTCTACTCTGCATCCAGACCTACGTTAGAACCTGTCAGAGACAGAGAAATATGTTCTGCTCACAAGAAAAGTTATCATCTCTTTTGGGGTGCTGGGAGTCAGGGGGGATATAACCCTTCGTGAAATCACTAAAGAGCAATAAAGAGCCTTTGTGACTTAGCCTTGGATCAGTGATGGCTGTACCTGGCATCTGTGCCACCACATCCCAATCCTGTGCCCACAGTAGACATTACTAACTGATGTTGAGCTTTAGGAACGAGTCTAGATCTGGCCCTACAATTCTTCTCAATATAACACATCAGGTAACCCTCAAGCTTGAAAAACAGCAACCTGAGACGAACCATTTTTGTCACTGCTGCCCTAAATTTTAAGGTACAGGCTATACAGGCCTGGGGAACTGGGATTATGAGGGAAGGCTTCCTGGGAGAGGCAGGAATTAAGCTGGGACTTGAGGAAGCACCCAAACACCCAAGCCAGACCAGACAGATGAGGAAGAGGGAGAGGCCAAGGCTGGGAGAGGGGCAATGGTGGGGATCCCCAGGAGGACCGGAGAGCATACCAGCCAAGGCAGGGAGCATCTTATTTGCATCTGTAGAACAGCTGGAGGGTCAGAGTCATCCCTGGCCCCAGGAAAATGGGCACTGATGTCTGCCCCACTGGCACTGCCCCTCTGTAAAGGCATCCTGGGGGGCAGCTCCTGGGGCCCCCATGTGGTAAGAGGGCTTCAGCAGACGGGAGACCCAGGCACAGTGGGGTGTACCATGGGCTCCCAGTGCCCCTGCCCTGCTCAGGACTAGTAGGGTGCTTGTGCAGTACCCCAAGAGAGCAGGAAGATCAGCACCTGTGGCCCACACACTTTCCACCTGGCTCCTTTGGGCTGTTCTCCTGAGCCTGGACATGTGATTGGGGAAGGGAACCACATCGCCACCCCAACCCAGGCAGTAGGCCACAGCCTGAGCACCAGAGTGGGAAGAAAGACACCTGGGCTCCAAAAGGCCCCACAGGCACTGGGATACGTGGCCAGTATCCTACAAGGGATCTTTTTATCCACCTTGTGCTTTGGGGGTCATGGGGGAGATGAGGGGTAATGGGAGGGAGGGGCCAGGAGCCACGCCAAGGAGCTCTCCTGGAGTTAGGGATGACAGCTGGGAAGCCACATCCTCAGGGACAGCTCTGGATCCAGAGAGCCTCACCTGGAAAGCATGGTCTCAGCACAGAGATGCAAGGTGCCTTCCCACAGGGCTAGGGGCCCACTCAGCTGACCCTGAGCTCAGAAACCTACACTCACAAATAGGAACATCACTCTCTGTCACTACTGTCCCCACCCCCTGGGCAGCCCCCAGCCTTTGCAAGCTGGCTCTAGGGCAGCTGGGCCAGGATTCAAGGGGCAGCCAGGAGCTGGCAATCCCTTGGCAGGCGGGCTGTGTCAGGGCAAGAGCTCAGGCTGCTGGTGCCCAGGTTGCAAGGCTCTGGTGCCAAGGCCAGGTGGGCAGCATGCCTGAGATGTCCAGAAGGAGTTTGGAGCTGGCACCAGCTTATGGCATGTGAGCCACCTGGAGATGTGGCCACATTCTCATGTGTGCATTCAACCCTGGGGTCAGTCAGGCACCCGTGTGGAGCTGCACAAGGAGGGATGGAAATCTAGGACAGAGAATGGCCCACCTGAATGCCATCTGGAGGCCACCTCTTTGCCAGAAGGAGCTGTGTTTGGGGCCACCTGGCGAACTGATGCAAATACAAGCATATGTGTACACCACTGAAGGGCGTACAGGTGGGAGTGGAGATTGTAGGTCAATGAAGTATGCGTTTTACATCTTTCTGTGTGTGTAACCTGTGTCCTCTGCCTCTGCGTGTGCATGTACCTGGGTGCATGTCAATGTTCACTGTTGAGTTCATTGGGCCCACATGAACATGTGCACAGGTCTGTGTAAATGAGCATGTAGAGGAGCCACTTTTAAAACAAAGACCTTGGCCTGCAAAGGAAAATGATGCGATTCTTAAGAACGTTGAGCGCAGCAGATACTAGCCGGTCTACTGGGGGCTCTTACACTAACCGCGCGTCCATTCTGCCTAATACATAAATTACTAATGTAAATTAAAGGATAATTGAAGCCCTTTAGGCCCAAATATTTAAATTATTTAACACGCAGTCAGGAATGGGAGAAAATGGGAGGAAGAGCCGAGTTTAACATCCAGAGAAAGAAGTGTCGACTCAGGGGAAGAAGGGAAGGATGGGCTTTCCACGGGCTCATTCCTCCTGGATGGGGGTGAAAACGCCCAGGCCCCGGGAGGAGCCGGAGGGAAGGCCCCCTCCTGCTCCAGGACTCATCTCTCTGGGCTCTGTCTGCACTGCCTCCCTTGCTCTCTTCCTCCCCTCGAGGGGCGGCCTCCCAGGGCATTCCTGCTTGGGTAAGTGCTGCTGAGGCCAGAGGTAAGGCTGCCTGCCCAGCGTGGGGAGTGGGTGGGCTGCCTGACTTTCTTCTGCTCCTGAGGCTCTGCCACCGGGGGATGAGAGCTGGTCCAGCGGCCCGGGGGGAAGCTGGTATCTTCTTCCCTGAGACATCACACACCTGGATGGAAGAGGGGCTGGGGGTGGGTTATGGAGGCCAGCCCTCATTACACAGAGGAGGAAGACAAAGGCACACAGGAGGGGACTCCGCAGCTAGCCAAAGGCAGGAGAGGTATTCCCTGTCCTCTGTTCTTGTCCTTGAGGCCTCAAGAGCGGTCTCCCAGACCCAAGTAAGGCCCTAAATTACTAGCGAGCCCTACTTCCCTTGACACCAGACCCCAGGGCAAACCAAAGGAAGCATGTCTGTCCCAAGGCCGTCTGTCTGACGTCTGTGGATCTGGCCGCCCTGTTTCTCACAGACCTTGTGGGACAGAACTCCCCACCATGCGCAGGTCCTTGTTTGGGGAGTGTGGTCGTCGCTCACATCCTTGCTGGGGCCTGGGGGCTGGGGGCGCAGAGGTGAGCAAGGCCCAGTCTCAGGTCCCTGAAACAGCTCCACAGGATTGGGGAGTGGGTAACAGCTTAGGCATGTGGAGGGTCAGGGCTGGGGAGCTCTCGGAGGGTGAGGCCCCCAGCTGACAGTGTCTGCAATGTCAGGGAGCTTGTCCAAGCATGGAGCTCCCAGTGGGCGAGAAAGAAACAAGGCAGGCCTGAGGAGGTGACTCACCCCCTCTCCTCTCTGGCACTTTACCAGGGTGGGGTGGTGGGGAACTGCTAGGGGGCTGGCAGAGGGAGCTGTGCCTTCTCCATGGGCGCCACCCCCCTTTAGGCCCAGCTCCAGTGGCACCTGCTCCAAGAAGCCTTCCCTGATGTGCTGGGGACATTTACACCACAGCCTGAGCTGCTGCCACCTCTGTGCAACCTCCCTGTTCTCAGACACTGGGAACACCTTTGCAGCAGGAGCCGACCTTTACTCTCCTTATTGTCTCAAGGAACCACTGCCAAACAGCTGGTGCTCAATAAATGTTCAGTGACGAGCTTCCTAGACAACCCTGCTGGGCCTGGACATGCCTCCGGTGGACAATCAGGGCCACCAACTTTCTCACTTGGTTTGCAGTGGAATCTGGGGAAAGGCTGGCGGCTGAGACGCTGCTGGCACCGGCGGTTCTCCAAGCACCGGGGACATGATCAGACGGGCCCCGGACAGCCCGCAGGGTGGGTCCTTGGTCACACAGGCAAGGACAAGGGAGTGTGGGTGACAAGGTGCCAAGCCCTCCCCACTGCGGGGAGCACAAGGAGACTGGAGAGCCAAAGAAGCACTCCTCACGGGAGGCTGCTGGCTGCTCGGCTGACCACTGGCTTCCTTTCTCTGGCTCTGGTCTTAGTCTTATCAATCTTATGGAGAGATACTCGTGGCTTAATCTCCCATACAGGGCAAGTGTGGGATCAAAAGGATGGCAGATGTGTCTGCATTTGACAATTGCAGAATGTTAGAATGATTCTTTTCCTCCTTCCCTCCTTTCCCTCCCTCCCTCCATCCACCCACCCACCCATCCATCTATCCACTTGTCCCTGCCCTTCTCCCTCCCTTCCTTCCCTCTCTCCATCCAGTCACTCACCTAATCATTCATCCACTGATTATTGCCGAAGAAATGTTTACTGCGTACCTACTCTGATGTGACTTGGTCCCTTTCTGTAGTGAAGGAGCCGAGAGTACCCACAGGGCATGCCCTGTCTTGGCCTCCCTCTCTCAGGGAGGGCTGCCCTACCATCCTGACCCCCATCCCATTAGGACCTCGCTTTCCCCTGGGCTTGGAGAGCTGCATGGCCATCCTTCTGGAAGGAACCTCTGGGATCCTCTCCCCCTGGGGTCTCTACCTTACTGGGACCCCTCCACGACTCCTCACTCCTTCAGCATCTCAGCCCTCCCAGCCTGCAGCACCCCCTCCCCACAACCCTATCTTGTCCAAGAAGAAACTTCCGTCATCTCTATCCTTGTTTGAGGGGCAGTCTTCGCCAGCTGGTGGTCTCCTGCACTGGGGTCTGATTTTTCCGTAAGCTTCTAAAGGCGAGAGTCTTGTTTCTCCAGTTAAACCATCAGCTGCCTGAGGCCAAGCCCAAGCCTGGGTCCCAGGCCTCAGGGCATCTACCGCCTCCATCCTGAGCCAGGTGTGCCAAGCCCTCCACAAACCCTCGCTGGGAGACAGGGTGAAGGGGAGACAGAAGCAGTGGGCACGTGTAGGGTCTGACAGTCCAGGGAGCAGGTGCCGCCCCAGGCTCCTCAGGTCCCACAAGAGGCGAGCAGAGCCGACATTATTTGCTCTGTTTTCATAAGAGGCAGGACCACAAGCCAGGTCACACAGGGACAGGAGAACACAAACTCCAAGGTGCCCCACCAGAGAGCCCGGATCGCCTGGGGATGGAGAGGACTAACCAACCTCCAGAGGGCAGCGGGGGGCGGGGCAGGGACTGACAGGAGCCCAAGAAGCAGATGGTAGGGTTGGCTGGACTCCCCTTTACCATGCTGCGTGGTGGCAGGCTGGCGTGGCTGCTAGCCTGCTGCCCTACTGGCTGCCAGGGGTAGGATGACATCTCAGGACGAATCTATCCCCCTGACTCCCACTGCGGGGGCTAGCTGGCCTGCCTCTTTCCCCAGCTCACCCAGACAGGCAGTTCAGGCCCCAACTTCGGGGGGCTCAAGGCCTCTTAGTTGGTACCACCAGGCCCTCCCTGGGTTCTGCTAAGGCAGGCCTGACAGCAGGGCCTCTGCCCCGGAGTCAGCCCCCATCACCCCCTCAACAAGGCAGAGCCAGGCCCAGACCAGGGCTTCTCAAGCCTGAAGCAGGCATGAATCACCTGGCATCTTGCTGAAATGTAGACTCCGACTCAGGAAGTCTGGGGTCAGGCTGAGACCTGGTATTTCTAATAAGCTCCCAGGTGATGCTGATCCAGGGGACCACACTTTGAGCAGCAAAACTCTAAAGGGTTCTGTGCTCTGAGCTCCAGCTTCACTCCACCCTTCAAAGACACCCAGCCCTAGCTCCCCAGAGAACCGGTGAAATGAAGAGAGAACAAGTCATGTAGAATAAAAAGAAACCTTTTCAAAAGTGGTCCCTGAAGGTGGGGGGAGTGGAGGTCAGAAAGAAGAGAGCCTGGGGACAATAGTGAATAGAGTTGGGATTATTTCCTGAACTCTGACTCCTCGTGGGAATGGGGTTACGAAAAGCTTTTCTTAAAATGGTTATTATTTAGTGGGCTGTCCAAAATAAACACACACACGCACTGCACGGAGCCAGGCAGGAAGTGAGAAACATCTGGGAGACATCTGGCTGCCGGACGACAGGGAAGCGGGTTGGGGAGGGCCAGGGAGAGCTGGAGACGGCCTGTGTGCCGTGTTCACGTACACATGCACACCGCCACGCCAGCAAGCACCACGCCCGCCGGCATAAGTTGGAGCGCACACACATGCACACGCTCCCATGTGCACACTCAGGGCAGCCCAGCGACCCGGCAGGATCCTCACTCACGGCAGCGGGGCCAGAGAACGCAGGTTCTCGGAAGCGGACATCCTTGCTCTCAGCATCCGCCTTCCCTCCTCCCTCCTCTTGGATGTTATTATATTTATGACTTGCCTCTGAGTACGCAAGCTGAGTGTCTTCCTTCCACCTGCTCCCTGGCTATCCTGGAAAAGCAGCCGAGGGAGGTAGAGAGAGCCTTGGAGCAGGCGTCAGGAGAGCTGGGGGCCATCGCGCTCTGGCCTGAGCAGGGGCACAGCCTAGGGCGAGTCTTGAGGCTCCTCCAGGTCTCAGTTTCCTCCTCAGTAAAATGAGATGTGATTCTCCTGCCAGGCTCACCAAAAGAGAACACTCGAGAATATTCACCCAGCTGATAGTTACTGCAAGCCTTCTGCAGTGCCAGAAACTGCTGGGTGTCATTTTAAGAGATGATGATTCCAACCTCAGCATCCAGGGTTAGGGTGTAGCCAGAATGCCTGAGTGGTCCCAGGGTGGGGAGCCACTTTTTCTCTGCAGGCACAGGCCAGATGCAAGGACAGAGCTGCTGCACTCTGTGAGGGCTGGGGCTCAAGGACTCGTGCCGACTGGGCACTGGGGCACCCTCTACCGTTTCTGTACGGGGAGTGGTGTCAGGGGGCTCCTCTAAGGACACTTGAGGGCAGGGACCGTGTGTTGCGCAATTCTGTGTCCCCAAAGATGCTTAGCCCAGTACTGGCCACAGCAGAATAGGTGGAGGGTAAATAAACAGAGTGGGGTTATGAAAAGGGCACAGACCCTGGAGACAGACACACCCAGATGCACATGCTGGTGCTGCCGCACTCTAGCTGTGTGACCTCGGGTAAGTTGCTTCACCTCTCAGGGTCTTGGTATCCTCGACTGCAAAATGGAGAGAACAATGCTTACCTCCAAGGGTTAAGGAGGATGACATATCAGGCCCTTCACACAGGGCCTGGTGCTTGGCTTGCATTCAACCAATGCCACTATTACAAGGCACAGGACAGATTTTAAGAGCAGTCGCCACTGTACGTGAACACTGTTGCTGGAGTTATTGTCCTCCATGTTGCAGAAGGTCTTTCCGGGACAGGCAGAGAGGCTTTCAGCCACCCTGGACTCTCTGCTCCTCCTGCCTTGGCCACTCAGGTGGGGTGGGGAGGGGTGGACTGTGAGGAGGTGGGGGTGGCAAAGGCTCCCAAGCTCCTCTGGGGACTAACCCCAGCTGAGCGCCTATGGTGTGCTGGACACATGATGGACGGCATCTTCCCCAAACCAGAGCTGTGCTATTCAACATGACTGTCACTGGCCACCTGTGGTTGTTGAAACTTTAATTATTAAAATTGAAATTCCGTTCCTTAGTTGCACCAGCTATAGTTGCAGTGCTCAACAGCCACATGTGGCTAGTGGCTACCATATTGGGCAGCGCAGGGGACATTCCCAGCCCTGTAGAAAGTTCCACTGGACAGTGCTGCAATGGAAGGTGTGAAGGCCCCACTGCACAGATGGGGAAACTGAGCCTGAAGACGAGGCTCTTTCTGGGTCCTCATCAGGTGTCCACAGTCCCACCTGCTGCTCCGGTGCCACAAGGCCAAGCCCAGGACAGAGCAGGGGGCACACACGGCCCAGCTCTCCCTCCCCCAGGCCTCACTGAGGCATCTCCCATACATGTGTGTGAGATTTGGGGAGCCCTTGACAAAGAGCTCAGACCCAGGGGTCAGCGAGCACTCTTGGCCTGCCGGGCCAGAGCCCCAACCCTCTGCAGGGAGCAGCTGGGGTCCATAAGGGACAATGGCTACACAAAGGCCTGGATGGCAGGCTCCCCACATGCCAGCTGCAAAGCCCTCCTCCTGGAAGCTTGGTGCCCACACGCTGTGTCTGTCTGCTCAGAGGTCTGGCGAGGCGAATGGCAGCCCCTCTGCACTCACCCCTCCACCCCCAGGCAGAAGATGGGAATCCTGATCGGATGCTCCAGGAACCAGATGAAGAAGGTGCAGATTGAGTGGCTGCTGCAAAGAGCCCACCCTAGTCTCCTCTCCCAGGTGGGCTTCCCTCTCTTGGCTGAACTAGCTCGGGGACCTCACCATGCTGCACCATGAATTTCACTAATCTCCGGCCGTGTCTTCTGGGCACCTGGGCCTCAGCTTCCTCATCTCACAAAGAGCATCATCTCACCCACGGCAGGATCACGTGAGCTCATGAACATGAGCACTAAGCACAGCACCTGGCACACGGTCAGGGGGTACCACACGGGAAAGCACAGAGGGAGCGCCAAAAGCTGACTGGCTGAGCAAACCCCACTGCCCTGCCCCGTGCCCTCTGCACTGTACTCCGCGGTGCGGCGGTTAGCGCAAGGAGGATCTCAGGCCTCGGCACAGCAGGCCGGCATCTGGGGCCTCTCTGCACCTCTTGCAGCACCAGGCCACATGTGAAGATCTCACGTAAGAGCCAGCGACCCCCAGGCAGTTCTGACCTCCTTGCTCTGTGACTCCAGGCCAGCCCCACACCCTCTCCAGGCTGTAATCTCATCAGAGGTGGTGTACAGGATAACAGGGCAGCGGCCTGAGCTGTTATTATCCCCATTGTTAGAAGTTTATTATTAAGATTAGCCTGGCCTTAACCCACTCTAATGGCCCGGGAACACCATTATGATCTTGCGTCCTTGGGCGGCACTGAGAGGCTCTGGGCCTTGCCTTCAGCCATGGTAAGGGAAGCTCCTTCAGCTCTGACACCTGTGATTTAAAGATAGCGATCTCCTGGGGAGGTGCCAGGCTGAGAAGACAGGCCTTCTGTCTTGGTGCCAGTTACTACTGCTATTGTTCAAGTCCAGCCCATGCTCCCAGGGACAAAGCCAGCTATGCCTGATAAGCACATTTCCCTCCCTGCCCGCCCTCCCCCTACTCAGATAACACAGGCTACCTGGGCAGCACCCGCAGGGGAGGACAGCATGGTCATTCCCAAGGGCAGCTCTGGGCCCTAGGGCTCACGTGCTCATTACGGTCTCTGGCTCATTCCCTGAGCAGACCAGGGATCCTGGAGACAGCATTAACCTTGGACATGGTCAGCCACCAGTTTCTATGATGCAAGCTGGTTCTGACTCCAGAGGGCTGAGCTGCAGTTCAGACGCAGACTGTTTGAAGACGCCTTCAAAAGCCTTTCAACAAGCCGAGGCGATGTCTAGGATGTCCGTGGGGGGCTCTTGCTGCAGCTGCACAGTTAAAGTCTCTCCAGGGGGCCCCTTGGGCATCTGTGACCCACCAGGCTTCTCAGGGATGCTTGGGCAACCTCTCCTCTAGCTGAAGTCAATAGCAGCTGACGAAGCCTCAAGATCCAGGCTCTGAGGGCTGTCGACAGCAGCCAGGCGCAAGGGAGACACAGACAGTGGCACCTGATGATGGGGGTGGGGTCTGGAGGATGCCACCATAGTATGAACCCGCAGCTGGCTACTTGGCTTCTCTGGAATATGGGGATAGAGTTCCTGCCTAAGAAGGCTTTCAGGATGAATGGGGTCGATACAAAGAGTGCACAGAACAGTTCCTGGCATACACAGAGGCTACCATGATGATGGACTGTTAGAAACATCAAGTCTAAAATAAAAAACATCATGGAATTGTGGACTCCCAGGCTGTTAAATGAAAAGAAGCTTAGCGGGCCATCCTGGACACCCCTCCAGGCAGGAATCCCCACCAAAGTCTTCTTTGGCCCTTGTGGACTGGTACCAAGGAGCCTGCCTTCTCTTATTTCTTCAGGGCCATCAAAGGAAACTTCTTCTGGTTTTTCAGCCACGAGTGTTCTCAGGCTAGTCAGAAGGATGGCCAGAAATATCAAATACGCCTTCTGCTTTCCCCTGTTCCCATCCTCCTCCTGGTCTCCTAGAAATGAGACCAAGTGGTGGAGGAGTAATGAGGGGGGATATATAGGGGGAGGTAGGTGTCTGCTTTGGTCAGATAGGAGGCAGGTGTCTGCCAGACAGGGAGGAAGTTGTTGCTGCTGGCCTCTGCTTAGCTGTGACCCGAACGGGAAGTGATTGCCTGGGCCCCTTGGGAGGCCAGAGTCTGAAGGAGCAGAAGGCAGGACAAGGGATGGAGACTGGGCCTTCCAGGCCTTGCCATCCACGCCCACTCTGCTGGTCCCGTGTCTGTGCTTGAGGCTACCAGAGGCAGGCCACGGGCATCACCTCCATGCTTGGGACCACTGGTTCTCGGGGGCACTGCCCATGCCCTGAGAGCCTTCCTTTCTTACTGGTTTCACTGAGGTGCCTCTTCTATTGGGGAATATTAGAATATAGGGGTCCTGGGGGGAGGAGAAATTAGAGCTCAGGACGTTATGTTGTGTCCTTGGTGGCAAGTGACTGGCCCAAGGCCAGCAGGTAAAAGCAAGAGGAAGCAGATTTGGGCTCGACATCAACAGCTGTCCACGTCACCCAAAATGGAGCAGGCTACATGGCAGGTGAGTGACAGTACTACTTAGGGGTGGGGAGCAGAGGGTGACATGTGAGAAGTGCAGTTCATAATCTCTGGGGCTCTCTGGAGGCAGAGCTTTTTTTTTTTTTTTTTTTAAAGATTTTATTTTTTCCTTTTTCTCCCCAAAGCCCCCCAGTACATAGTTGTATATTCTTCGTTGTGGGTCCTTCTAGTTGTGGCATGTGGGACACTGCCTCAGCGTGGTTTGATGAGCAGTGCCATGTCCGTGCCCAGGATTCCAACCAACGAAACACTGGGCCGCTTGCAGCGGAGTGCGCGAACTTAACCACTTGGCCACGGGGCCAGCCCCTGGAGGCAGAGCTTTTGAGAGGAAGAGAGACCACAGGGCAGGAGGCGGTGGAGGGGAGGTTGGCTTAGCAGGGGTGGAATCTAACGTGCCACCCTCCTGCACCTGTCTGAAGCCCCCAGCCGCTCCCACCTCCAAGCACCCCACATAGGACACCTGTTTATTTCTCCAAGAGCTCAAGGCTGGTCAGGCCAACACAGTGGGCATCTCCCTGAGGGCAGGCCTGCTGATTCGTACACACAGGATGCGCATGGAGAAACAGGACAGACACAGTGAAGCGGACCTGACAAACCTGGGCTTCAGGCTTACCTGGCGACCCTCTGGCATCAGCTACCACACATGGCCCAGGAGCCTGCTGCCCACCGCCCATCCCAGGGGATGCCCTGCTCTTGCACTGCTGATCAGAGAACCGGCAGGGGGCAGTGGGGGAGGAGTTGGCTCTCTGGGCTGGGCCCTGTCCAGCTTGGTACCAAACCCTAATATCAGCACTAGAGGGGCACTTTTGAGCACTTCCAGTTGACCAGCCCTGTGCTGAGCGTTTCTCAGGGAGCCTCACTGACTCTCACAGCCTCCCGTGAGGTAGAGACTGGTAGTAAGGGGAAATCGGGGCCAAGAGGTGAAGTAATCTGCCCAGTGATACAGGTGGGGAGCTCCTAATTGCTCAGCAGGCTCTGCTGGGGTGGGGTGGGGGTCTCTGTTGACCTTACATTATAGAAGACTTTTTCCCCTTCCCAGGGCTGCTGCTAAAACCCACCCCACCACCCCTGAAGTCATCTGTAGCCTGGTAAACCCCGGATGCTAGGTGTCTGAAAGGTGAGAGGAGGTGATAAGTCACCTCTCCTGAGTCACAGGTACTGGGGGTAGGAGCAGGGAGAGGTGGGTTTAGGGCTGCTTGGGGACAGGCCGCTCAAACCTGAACCCACCCTCTCCCCCACCATCCACCATCCACCATCCACCATCCAGCATCCTGGGCAGCTGAAGAGCAGAGAAATAGGCAAGGAGTTATCAGGCCTCAGTTTCTAAGTCTGAGCCGGAGGAGGCCCAGCAGGAGACTGCAGATGCCCTGGGGAGGAGAGTGAACAGCATGGAGCAGGGGCCTCACTCCTGCAAGGTCAGGCCAGTGGAAGGATGAGGGCAAGAGGGAGTGTGAGCAGCAAAGAAGACGACAGCAACTGTGGGGTGTGACCCATGGACAGTCCTGCCTCCCTGGGCTGAGACAAGCAGTGTCCCTGGCTTCGCGCCCCTCCGGTAGCAGCCAGCACTCTCCAGAACAGTCTGCCCCTGAGTTCTGCGACAACGGTGTTTCCAACAGGAAGCAGGCTTTCTACCCAGGGCGGGAGCCACCAGTGCTGACTTACTTTTAATGATCACACTCCTATTTATTTAGTTTCTGAACGCCCCCGATTTTTGCCTAAGGGCATTACAGGCAGTTCACTATTTGTGGTGAAGTTAACGAGGGGACACAGTGGAAGCCGCCTTCTCTCCCACCCCCCGCCCCGTGGGAAGACAGAGGAGGCCCCTCCATCCCCAATTACCTGCCAATTACCTGCCAACAGGGGCCTCTCCCCACCTGCCTCATCCTTCCCAGCTCAGGTTACCACCCCTCCTCCCCTGATCCACCCAGCTCACCACAAATGAGGAAAATGGACTGGCTGGCATTTTTATTGTTTTTACTGGCCTTAAGGTGAGCAGTAAACGTTTCTTAAGACAGAAAAAAAGGACTTAAGAAGCCCTAGTAAAGACCATTCCTGCTCCCAACAAAGCCGCCCCTTCCTGAGCCCACACGGAGGCTGAGGATGGAGGCAGGAGGCCCCGACGCAAAGCTGACTGCACCTACTCTGAGCTGCACCCACTCTGTGCCGGGTGCAGGGTGCACACTTACGTACTAACAGCTAACCTCGAATCCTCACTATTCTTTCCCCAACTCCACAGACGGGAGAACTGGGGCCTGGAGAGGTGAAATAATCACCCAAGGTGACAAGGTTAGTAAGAGGCAGAACTGAGTTTTGATCCAGGCTCCCAGACTCCAAAGACCCCTAGCCACTGAGCGATATTGCCCTAGTCTCTACACAATCTCATTCAAACTTCATGACGAGCGTGAAGATGGGCTTGTAATTTGTCCAAGGACATTTGGCCAAGGAGTGGGGCAAGTGGCATTTGAACCCTTTCTGTTGCTGGAGCTTGTCCATATAAGCACCAGTCTTGGGGACCAAGAGAGAGGGGTCCTTGGGGAATGTGTTCGCAAAGCACTGTGGCTCTCACAGCCCCCGAGGCTGGGTCCCGGCTCCTTGGCCTCTGCACTCCACGCCCACCCTGGGCTCCCAGCTGTCCTCCACCCCCAGCAGGCCCCTTTGCACACCCACCCATCCCCACATTCCCCCAGAGTCCTGCCCACATTCCTGCCTCCTCCAGGAAGCTTTCCTCCATTCCAGCCATGGAGACCCCTCCTCTTCTGAGCTAGAGAACCTATGAGCTTTCTTCATAGCCATTCATTTTCTCTCCCTGATGCAATTTTGTGAGCTCCTTGGGGCAGGTTCTGGGTCCCCTAAGCCAGCCACAGAGAAAGGAATTAGAAATAATGGGAGCTTCCCTATTCTCAGAAGAAGAAATGCAGGAGCGGGGCCCCCAATGGCCTCGGGAGGCCTCCACTGGCCTTCAAAATGCTCCAGGGACCCCTGAGCCTGGCCTCCCACTCATCCCCGCAGAGGACTTCCTTGGCACAGAGGAGAAACCAAGGCACAGCTAATGATGGGAGCAGGGAGGAAGTAGGAGTGACCGGTTTTAATGGGGGCTCAGGCAGAGGCAGCCCAGGACCCAGGAGGGGGCCAATGCCCGGCAGGGTGGGGGCAGCTCCGAGACTCGCTTTACGACTTTCTAAGTGGGCGCTCTGCTGACAGCTTAACAGCCAGCTCCTCCCAGCCCCGGGCTTCATATTTATGAGCTGAGAGGGAGGCTCAGGAATCCAGCCCACACCGCCCAGATCCTCAACCCTCTGGCTCCTGGGCCAGGAAGCCATAAAAAATGATCTTGCATAGCTTCCCTTCCCCCAAGTGGTTTTAGGGGGGTGGAAGAGGCAGTGGCGAGTGGAGGCCTGGGGTGGGGAAGGTGTAGGGCCTTTCCAAAGCCTGCACCAGCAAATACCGATGGGAAACGGCTCACCCCTTGGCCTCCTGAGGCTCCCCTGTCCAGGCTCCTGCAGCAGGCTGCCTCTGTCCTGGGGACGCTGGCCCGAGCTGCTAGCAGCTGCACATACTCCAAGCTAGGGTATCACCCCCAACATCTCATTTAATCCTCACAACAACCCTGGGAAGTTTGACAAAGTTTGGAAAATGGTGTCTGTGGGCTCAGGTCTCGGCTGTTCCCTCCTGCCGCCCCCGAGAGACATCTTCATCCCACACAGGCTGCCTCTCCAATTTACAACTGAAGTGTGTAAGGCCCAGAGAGGGAAAGGAACTTGCTCAAGGTCACACAGAATGTTAGTGGTAAAGCACAGACCTGAATCTAGGGCTCCCAAATCCCAGTGCTGTGAGAGCCATGATGCAGACTCCAGGCCCCTGGAAGATGGAAGAGCATCTGACCTGCCAGTGAGTGAGATGGGCATGGTCCTTTCTTGTTATGAACAGCTTTCCCTGTCCACACCTTGCCTGAATGTGACCAGATGTCTCCACAGGCAGCCCCGGCACTCTAAGGCTGGGGTGCTACGATGGTGCCAGGTCCTCAGCCCAGGGGGTGGGGAGTCGCCCCTTCTTTTCAGACTGAGGCCAGGAGGCCATGTCAGCCCTGGACATCCTCTGAGACCAGTCCCCAGAGCTGGCGGCTGGCTCTGGGAGCCCTCCAGCAAGCTCCCTCCCCTGTCCCTAAGTGTCCTCAGCCCCTGTCTGGCCTGAGAAGGGCCAGCATCTCCCACAGGATGTGGCTGTCTAGCTGGCTGCAGCCTCCGCCACATCCCCTCTGGGCACTGTCCAGCCCAATGCTGAGGAACACTGACCACAGAAGTGACCCCACCCTCTGTCCCCATCCCAGCCCACTCTGGCATGACCCACCGTCCACATACCCCTTCTTCCCACCAAGGCAGGCCAGTCGACCCAGGGAAACCAGTCTTCAGCCCTCTGCCAAGCTAGGGGCTCAGGCTAAGGTGGGGGCTTAGTCAATGGGCGTCAAACCTGACTGGTGAGGAGGGCTAGCGGGCTCTGGCCTGCAGCGCCTGTTTGTGGCTGCAGGCCTCCTGTCTTTCTCCGTGCTCTGGACCTCTCCCTGGTGGCCCCCTTAGTGAGGGGCTGTCTGCAGATAATCAGGGAACAGATTCGGAAAGAAGGAGGAAAAAAAGCACTCAGGCGCCAGACAGGATCCTTATCTTCTGGGGCGGAATGTCAGAGGCAGCCCGGCAGGCAGGACTCAGGCAGGACTCGGCAGAGGCCCTGCTTTTGCAGCCAGGGAGGCGAGGGGGGACCGGTGTTGGAGGGAGGGGGACTCCCGGGAGGGAGGGGGACAGGATGGTCTGCTCTGGGCCAGCAGAGCCTGAGGACCAGCGGGAATCTGGCCCTGCGCAGGAGGGGGTCTAGATACCAAATCCTGCCCTCTCCAGTCCAGCTCTCAGGCCCGTGTTCAGACTGGTCCTGGGACCTCCACAGGAGAACGGGAGGACGGGCTGAGCTGAGTGCCCCAAGCTGCCAGCAAGGCAGCAGGGCACCCAGACCCACAGCCCTGAACTGGCCAGGCCATTGTCTTAGCCACAAGACCGGCCAAGTTCTCTGACTAGCCATGCCTTGGCATTCTCACCTGTAGAATGGGGATTAAAATTCCCACTGCCTCTTGCCCCGAACTCCTGGGATCTTCCACGGAGGTACCTGCCGTCTGTGAAAACTGGAAAGGGTATGCAAAGGGAGGGTGTCTTCTGCCTGGTGCTCTGGGCCTCCCACTGCAGGAGGCCTCCCTGCTGGTCCTTGCACAGCCTGGGAGCCCAAAGGAAGGCCACGCGAGGGGCTCTGCTTCTTGAGACTGGCCCCCACACTCTCAGGGAAACCCTGTGAGGTGGCAGTGGTCCCCTTCCCAGGGTGGGAAGCAGATTTTCTGATGGGATGCTGTTTTCCCAGGGTGGTCCACAGCCCAAGAATAGGACCAAAGAACCTTGATCCCCTGGCCCGGACTTCTCCTCTGGGCCTGGTTGAATCCCAAGGAGGAGGGCAATGTCAGTAGTGGTCAAGGGCACAAGCCCTAGCTGTGGGTTCAAATCCACGCTCTGCCACTTTCCAGCTGTGTGACCCTGGGCAAGAGTCCTCACTGCTCCCACCCCGGGACCTCAGTTTCCTCGTCTATAAAATGAGAGAGATGTCTTTTCAGCTCTAACATTCTGTAACTTTACACTTGACCTAACGGTTGGGTCTCTGCTCCTGAAAGCCTTGAACTGTAACAAGAAGAGACAGGAAACACACTCATACACACATCAAAGACACATCAAACTAAGTGTGACCAGTGCATCCTGGAGCATCCTGGGGCCACCTGTGCACACCCTGGTCCTAATTTCCTGGTAGCCCCAGCCAGGAGCAGACAGACTGGACGGTCTCCTGCTGGAGCTGGGTTAGTTCATCTCCCAGGGAGGCGGCCAGTGTCCCACAAAGAAGGAAAGACTTCTGGCTGGCACTGGGGATTGAAGGCACACTCCCTGGTGCCCAGAGGGCCTGGCTGGCCTGTCCCCCAGCTGTCGTCTGTAGGGGCTGGTCCTCATTAGTTGCTGTGGCAGCTGGGGCTGGGGGGCAGGCTGCAGAGCAGAGAACTAGAGCCAGTCTGGGACAGCACCCGCCTCTGGGGCTGGAGTGAGTGACGGACTGGATAGGGACAGGGAAGAGGGAGTGGGAGGAAGAGGCACAAAGGCATGGCCAGTGGGAGGGCGAAGGTGAGAGCTGGCTGGAGCCCCAGCATTTTCCGGGCTGTTATTCTGGGCAACTTTTTATTTATTCAGAGGCTGGGGATGCGGCTTAGCATCTGTCGGCTCAATATTTATTACAAGCACATTGGCCTTGCACCACGGACCCGGAGACGGGGCCTCTGGAGGACCCTCTCCCCCACCTCCCCATTGCCAGGGCACGCTTGAAAACCTGTAAGGAAGTGCTGAAGGGTAGGACCTGCCCCAAAGACCACCTAATCCAACTCTTTTGGTTTACCTTTGGGGAAATTGAGGCCCAGAGAGAGAAGCAGCCTTGCTCAAGGTCACAGGGCACTCTGGTATTTGATCCCTGATCTCCTGGCTTCCAGGCCACAGAACAGACCAACGCCACTGGAGTAAAGATACCGCAGACCACAACGAGGGCTGCGATAGCGCCCCGCCCTCCAATCCGCCAGCAGGCGCAGCGGAGCCGACAGAAATCTTGGCACGAGGCTGCAGCTTTGCCACAGGAGTCTTCTATAAGGTACTTGAACCCCTTGAGCCTCAGTTTCTTTTTCTGCACAAGCAGGTAACCAAACCCGCCTCACAGAGCGGTTGGGAAGACTGCACAAAAACACCCTAGAAACTGTAAAGGCCTGTCCAGCTAGAATTTGCTTATTGATAAAATGCTACATAGCCGGGGGAGGGGGAGAGGCTAGAAGTGAGGCAGGATGGCTGGGGGTGTGGAAGGGGTGGGGAACGGCCACGGCCACCAAGTCCCTTCCTTGTCACAGCCTCCAAGGCAAGGCAGGAGGCAACTAAGAGATCAGCAAGAGCACCCTCATAAGCAACCGAGGACACATCAATGACCCAGAGCAGTGCTGGTGGTGCCAGTTGGCGGAGCTGGTGTTGACATCACACGCCCACCAGCTCCAAGCCTTCCAGCAGCCATGAGGTCAGCTCACAGAGCGGTGGCACCTCCCCCAGCGGCCACACGCTGAGCCGAGAGGAGCATGACACTGCCAGGGCCGGGCCGGGCGCCAGCTCGGATTCCAGGGGTTCCTCCTTCCTCCCACATGCTCCCCTCTCCCATCACTTCTCCTCCAGCCCCGCTGATGGCGTCTCAGAGCACTTCCCCCATGAACACAAGCTTGCTGCTTCTCATATAACACGTGAGCTGTGGTGTGAACTTCTGGTAAATGAGATCTTATTTAAAACTGTGTGCTTTCAGTGGAGGGCAAGAGACAGGCTCCAACACAGCTCGGCCATCTTGCTGGGAAAAGGAGGTGCTGGGGCTGTGTGTGGAGCCACCAGCGTGCCTGAGAAACCCCTGGAGAGGGGCCGCAGGGCCCTGCGCAATGCTCCCAACCCATCTATGAGGGTCAGACAGGGCATCGCTTTCTTCATCTATGCAGGAGGCGGGCACAGAGCTGACCCCGCTGGAGATCCGGGTTTGCCACGTGGAACAAAGAGCGGCTACACCTTGCAGGCCTTTCCAAGATGGCAGAACTTTGGACCAGAGAGGCCTTGGAGATGATTAGATCCTGGGGATCACTACCTCAGTGGCACTACAGAACCACCTGGGTTGCTTTTAAAGATCCCAATGCCCATGCCAGAGCCTAAGACCAATGAACTCAGAATCTCTGGGTGGCATCCAGGTCGAGGTGATCCAAGGTTCATCCAAAGTGGAGAACCACAGAGTGTGTCTCTTTTTAACAGGAGGTGTGCATTGGAATCACCTGGGGTGCTTCATCAAAATTCACACACAGGGGCTGGCCCTGTGGCCTAGTGGTTAAGTTCAGCATGCTCCGCTTAGGCAGCCTGGGTTTGGTTCCTGGGCACCAACCTATACCACCTGTTGGTGGCCATGCTGCAGCGGCGTCCCACATACAAAATAGAGGGAGATTGGAACAGATGTTAGCTCAGGGCAAATCTTCCTCCAGGAAAAAGAGGAAGATAAGGACCAATCTGCCTCAGCAAAAAAAATAAAAAATAAAATGAATAAAAAAAATCACATGCCCAGACTTCCTAAACCAGAACTGCCAGGGGTAAAGGCAGGCAGGTGAATTCTGAAAAACCTGGAGGAGATTCTTATGTACAACCCTGATCAATCATTCACTGAGCACCTGTGCATAAAGGGCGCATTCTGCCAGGCCTTGGGGTATAGTCCTGGGTAGGTGACATGGCCCTGTCCTCATAGGGTTTAGATGTTAGTGGGGTGACAGACAATAAACTAGCAAGCACATAGGTACATATGTAAATAATAATTCCAGGCGGTAATAAGAGCTAGAAGAAAAGTAAGAGAGGCAGGGGATCAGGGAAGGCTCTCTGAGGAAGGGACCTGGAACCCAGGAAGGACCAGCTGCACTAGGCTCAGTGGGGACAGCACTCGGTATGGGGCTGTGTTTACTGACATGGGACCTGCGGACTCCCATCAGCTGCAGAATCCATTCTGGTCACCCCCTATGTTTACAGGGTCCCAGCTAGACAGGAAATTCGGGGAAGAGGCCAGTGGTGTCTCAATTGCCCTCTCTGGCCCTCAGGAAATTCTGCAGGCTGCTGGGCTTAATGTACCAGGGGAAGCTGTAAGGGACCAGAGGTCACCAGTCCAACCCTCTCAGTTAACAGACGGGGAAACTGAGGCTCAGCAAGAGGCATCTCAGCTCTGAAAGGGTTCAATGGGACAAAGACTCCACTGGTCAGCTCCATTGTCAGCCCCTCCTCCTCCCCCAAATTCCCTGCTGTTTGTTGCTCTCTGTATAAACAACCTCTGTGTTCCAGCCCTGCTACAAGCCTGGGACACACCCAGGGAGCCTGGGTAGTAGGAAAGCAGGGGCACCCCCCCATAATCTCTCTGAGGGTGGAGAGGGCCTTCCTCCCACACGGGGAAGCCCATCAAAGGCCAGACAGACTGGTGCCAGATAAGGCCATGGAATTGGAATTTAGCGGGATCTGGAATTTCCCTGATGGAGTAGGCTGGTCCCAGCTGTCCACCCACAGTGAGCATCCCAGGCAAGGTTATGACATATTTGGGGAGAGGGCGGGTGGCCCAGGTACCCAGGGTCAGAAGCCCGATGTGGCAGGGAGGCCTGAGTGGGCAGAGAGAAGGTGGCTGGCTGGACCATCCCTGCCCAGGAGAGGCAAGCTGGGTCACCGGGTCGCTCTGTGGACAGACCACTGAAAGTGGCCACTGGCTTGCTCTTGCTCAGTCCTGACGTCCGCCTTTGAATGTGGTGCAGCCAGGAGGGCTAGAGGCCGGTGAGGCGTGTTCCAGGTCAGAAACCTCCCTCTCGGGCCACGGAGTGGAGGAGAGTTCCTGTTCCCAGAACAGGTAGGTGTACACCCCGACCCTCTCTGACCAGTCAGAGCTAGAGCCCTGACACTTCCTCCCAATCGCTTACTGAGTTCCCTAGAAGCAAAACAGGGTGCCCTGGAAGGACAATCTAGAACAGTCTAGAATGCTTCTTAATCTTTCTCAGCCACACAGGAGCGGAAAGGGGCTGATAAGGATGGAAAATCAGCAGCCACACAGCAAGTCCGGAGGTAACTTGGGCACGTTACCACCCCGCTTTGCCTCAGTTCCCCATCTTCAAGAGAGAATGAAAACACTCCCCTGACAGCTTCCTGGGCTATCGAGAAGCCCAGACTCGCAGTGACGGTGCCTTCTGCACACAGTGCTCCCCGCCTGCTAGCCATGCGCACCTCCCTGACGTGTGTGCAGGAAAGCCAGAGCTGGCACGGGGCTCATTCTCACGACCAGCTCTTCCCCAGGCGCAGGGGACACTGGGCCCTCTGTGCCCCTTTACGGGGTCTGTCAGGCTGTGGTTCCTGAGAAGTTCTGAGGACTGCACCCCCTGCCCCATAAGCTCTACAATTCCCTAGAAGGAAAGGAGCCTTGGAAAGGAAGTCTAGGGCAGTGAGATGGAGATGCCCAGGCACCCAGGAACTTCTGTTTAGCCAGCTCTTTTCAGCAGTGTCAGGGTCCCCAGGGGCTTGGGCGAGCACTCTGGCCCAGTGGGCCATGACGGGGAGGTGGGGAGGGGCTTACTGCAGGCTTCCAGTAGCCCCTCTCCCTGGAGGAGCCAGACCCTCAGCTGGCCCTGCCCTTCCCTCTGCAAGCTGCACAGGACCCGGGGCGGGGGCAGAGGAGGACACTGTCAAGGGTGTAATAAACGACTTATTGACGGGTAAGCAGAGTTCCTGGGGCTTGGAGTGCAGCCTTCCGGCAATTATGTCCTCCACCACCTGTTCAAGCCCCCTCCCGCTCTGCAGAGGCTGAGGTCTGCTTGGCCCCTTCCCCCAGGCCACTGCGACCTGCAGGGGCCTGAGATGTGCAGACGTGCCCCTGAGGCTGCTAATGTTCCTCCCCACGCGCCCACGTGAACACGCACCCTCTAGGACTAATCCTTAAGATGGCCTGGGCCGGGGAGAGGGGGGCTGACTGACACTGGCCACGAAAGGCCTGTGGGAAAAGCCCATCAATCAACAGCTCTTTATTGAGATCTGAATCACATCGGTGGGGTTCTTCTGTTCACTCACCACGCAATCATTCCACAAGTCACCACTGAGCAGTCAGCACTCACTGGAACACGCAGGGAGGTACACAGGGGATAAGACCTGGTCTCAGCCCCAGGGAAGACGCAGAGGGAGCCCCTGGAAGAAGCAGTGAATCTGGAGTCCAGAGACTAGGGTTACACCTAAACTCTGACATAAACGCTGGGAGATTAGGGTGGGTCACTTCACTTCCCTGAGACCCATTTTGCTCCTCTGCTAAGACGTTCCTCCCAGAGTCCATACAAGGACTAAAGGAGACAATGTGTGCAAACTGGCCAACGTGGGCACGTCAGCAGGTCCAGGGCAGGAGGGCGGCCCAGGCTCAGAGGGCCTATAACACATCTGGCATGCAGATGGGGTGTATGTGGATGGGACCCTCACAGGTCAAGGTGACAGCAAATTAAGCAGTCACCTCAGCATCTTCCACAGCTCTGTATAGAACGGAGGGTGTGTACTTCCGTCGAGAGGGACTGGAAAAGGAAGATCCAAGGCTTATCTGAGGCCCAAGGAGCAAGCTGCAGACCCTGTCAATAAACAATAAATAACATCATCTCCCACACTGTGCAAAGCCCTTTGCACACCACGTCCTCTCTGCGAGGTGGGTGAGGTAGGATTCATTATCCTCTATTTTACAGAAGAGGAAACCAAGTCCCCGAGGGCTGAAGGGATGTGCTTAGGACCACATGGAGCCAGGAGTCACAATTCAAGCCAGGGTCCTGCCCTTCTCCATCTTACCTAGTGGCAGCACAGGGAAGCTGTCCCCCACGCAGGCCTCACTGCCTGGATCTATGAGCAGAGTGGGGAGGGGCATCTGATACAGAACAGAATGTATTCAAGAGGCCATGAAAAGAGAATGAGGAGAGAGGTGGGGACATGGCCTGGCCTTACACCCACTTCTCCTACATGATCCTATTTTGTGCTTTACTTCTTTTGCTTGTCAGTATGGCCTGGAAATCACTGCATATCAACTCATGGAGAGGTTCGTCATTTTTTATAGCTGCATAGTACTCCAGCATGGGGTTGCATCATAGTTTATTCAACACCTCTACCAGGGCATTCAGGTTGTTTCAAATATTTTACAATTACAAACAACGTTGCAATCAATCATTGTGTGAATATGTATTTTTGTGTTGATAAAGGTGCATCTTAAGGGAAAATTTTTAGAAGTAGGATTATTGGGGCAAAAAATAAAGTGTATATGTACTTTTATTAAGCGTTGCCAAGTTATCTATCCGAAGAATTATACCAATTTGCATTTCCACCAGCAATGTCTGAAAGCGTCTGTTTCCCACAGCCTCCCAACAGAATGAGCCTTCATAATTTTTAATTTTTTCCAGTCTTATAAGTGAGAAGTGGTATTTCAGAGTTATTTTAATTTACATCTTTCGAATTATGAGTGAATTTTAACATTTTTTCACGTGGTTGAGGGTTGTTGTTATATTGTGCTTTGTCACTTGTCCGTTCATGGCCTTTTTCCACTGTTTTTTATCAGGCTTTCGGTCCTTCATCTCTCAACATTTTAGAGTGCTTTATGTATCAGGGATATTAGCCCTTTGTTTGTGGTACATGTTATGAATATTTTCTCCCAGTTTTTCAAATATTGTGTTTTTTGACTTTCTTTCGGGTGCTTTATTGTCAAAATCATTTAAAAACTTGTTATGTAATAAAAATGATCCATTTGTAAATGTTATCGCCTCTGGATTTTGAATCACAGTTCGAAAGCCTTTCCCTAACCCAACGTTACAGAGGAATCCACCCAAGTTTCCATCTAGAACTTGTGCCACTGGTTACATGTAGATCCCTAAGCCATTTGGATTTATTTTCTATATGGTATGAAATATGAATCAAATTTTATTTTTTCCAAATGGCTACCCAGTTGTCCCCACATCAGTTACTAAAAAACCTGTCCTTATCCCAGTGATCTGATTGCCACCTTTGTCATATACTACATTTCCATACGCATTCAGGTCTAATTCAGGACTTTTATTTTCAACTGGTCTATCCACCCATTCACGCTCCAGTGCCACACTTTGTTAATTATAAAGGCGTTATAGGATGTTTTAATATCTAGTAGAGACAGTTCGACTCCTTTACCCATTCTTATGCCTCTAACTGATTTCTCTTGTTCAATCACATTGGCTGATGCTTCTAGAGCAGCGCTGAACAGGAGGAGAGAGGCAGGAATCAGGCCTTATTACTGAAGCAGTGGAAATGCCCTCAGTGCTTCCTGATTAAATAAGACACTGGCTTTAGGACTAGGATATATATATTTTATCATACTAAAAAGTATCCCTTAATTCCTATAAGAGTTTATACCATGAATGGGTGTTGCATTTTGACCAAAGCTTTTTCAGAATTTTACAGCACTTACAGAAATAATCATATGATTTTGTTTCCTTAGATTCATTAATATGGTATATGATATTGATTTGGCACTTGTCATTTATATTAACAGATTAATGCATTCCCAGAATAAATCAGATTTAGTCACTATATATTATTTTCTTTACAAAAAGAGAATGGAATTGGATGCCAATGATGACAGCTATCATTTGCTGGACACCCTCTCTGTCCTCTGCTTGTGTTATTGTCTGACTGAACCCTCAGGACAGTTACGTGAGGCCGGCTTCACTGTTCCCACTTCACAGATGAGGAGACCGACACTAACCTTGGTGAAGCAGCCTGGCCTGTCACACAGTCAGCAAATAAAAGACACGGGACTGGATCGTGGGTCTCAGTAATATGTGGGCAGTGTTATTTGCTGTTATTTAGATAGATTAAAAATGCTTATTGCTTGAGAAGATGTTGGAAGAGGAACAACTCTGTAAGAACTGGGGGGAGGGTCTGCCCCTACTTCCCAGAAGCCAGAGCTGCCCTCTGAGCCCACCCCGCCAGAGCTCAGCCGGGTGTGCTGTCAGCAAACAATCTGCGAGACGCCCCCAGGGTCTGCAAGGTCAGGCAGCAAGCAGTCCTCGAGGTCTGCCACATCACCTCCGGCTTAGCCTCCTTCTGTCGTGGCATTTATGTCTTAGGTTCCAGACAGTGTGGGAGCAACTCAGAGAAGGAAGACTGGGCCAGGGGGTGGTGGGCTGCGACGAAAACCCTAGCCCTCTGCTCCCAGCTAGGCCTCCCTGCCCCGGCTGTGGGATCACATAACTTCTGGTGGGCATGGCAGGTGGTGTGCTGGCTCAGACACATCGAACCCAGCACTGACACTGACCTTCCCTGACGTGGCACGCCGGCTTCCTCTGCTCTGGGGCGTGGGGCACGGAACAGGATGGGAAGCTGTTGTCATCTAGTTCAACAGCCATGGCCAGCCAGGCCAGAGGAGAGGCCAGGGCCCACCCACCAGCGGGAGGCTCCAGCCAGGGAAATGGAAATGTGGGCCCTCCCCTCCCGCTCCAGAGCCAACAGCTCTCAGGACACCCTGCACTGCACGGTCCCCGGGCAAGAGACCCTGCTCTGCCGGCCTCCTTCCACCTCAGAGCAGTGGCCCCTGGGGTTTGGAGAACAGCTTCTGAAGCACCTCTCCAAGAGTTTTTTCCCTTGGCTCTACCTGGCACTCAGCTTCTTTTATTCCTTTTGCTGACGGGTAAACTGAGGCTTAGAGAGGGAGAGTGATTTGCCAGTCACACAAAGACAGTGGCCTTACAGCTGACGCTTCCAGACTCCTAGTCCAGCGCTGTTTCCAAATATGTATGACAATGCAGGCTGCGCCCCCGCTGCAACCCCCAGACAGAACACCAAGTCACCTTGGGGGCCACCCTGAACCTCAGGTCTAATATCCCCATGTGGAGAGGCGAGCGTTGGAAAGAAAAAAAGAAGGAGTATGCCCAGTGATCTGCGGGTTGATTTCCTCCCAGCTAGAAAGAACAGGAAACCGACCTTTATTGACCATGCCTCATCTTGTTTGACGCCCTATTTGATCTCCCCATCAACCAATCAGGGCCCCTATTTTACAGGAAAGAGATGCACGCTCAGGGAATTGCAGTTAGTGACAGAGCCAGGACTTGAACTCAGTTTTCTGACTCAAAGGTGGACCCTCTTCGTTTCGACAGATAAGGGCTCGGAAGCCCAGTGGGGAGAGACTAGCTCAACACCACATGGCAGATTAGCTGCGTGGCTGGGATTAGAAACCTGGCTTCCCAAACCTTAGCTCAGGACTCTTTTTGCTGCTGTCTCCTCCGTGTGTGTGTGTGTGTGTGTGTGTGTGTGTGTGTGTGCACACATCTGTACAGAAGTGGGGGGCACCAGCAGGAAAATGTAGGGCCAGATCAGATTTGCAGCAGTAGTCGCTGTACTCAGCAGCCCCAGACGTCTTGGGCTGCCAGGCAGGCAGGAATTCCAGATCAGCCTGTGGTAGGGGTTCCTGGTACGGACCAGCAGGCACCCAGCTGTGAGGGTGGTAGCTGGGCCAGGCCTAATGCTGCCTCGGCCAAGGGCCTAGGGGTGTTTAATCCCCCATAGATGCTCCCTGAATGTCAGCACTGGACGCAGTGCCAGGGAGAGCCTGGCTCATCCAGACCCTGCAGCCAAAACTGCTCCCCAGCACCAAACCCAGCTCCTGCCAAGAAGCTGCTGGCAGTTGCTACAGGGTGCTGAGGCCTGTGGTTGGACCCTGCCCATGGGCCTTCAGATAGACCCCCTCAGCCCACACCTGCTCCCAGGCCTCAGGGCCAGATCCATGCAATGGGCATTCTCTTGTGCCACTAGAAGGCACGGTGGAGGGGAACGATCAATGGGCTTGACAGAGCAAGTAGGAAACAAACATTTAAGAAGCGCCTGGAGCAGCCGTGCCTTGTGAAGGCCCCCTTGCAGATAAGCACAGAGTGTACCGGCCTAGCAAAGGTGTGCCAGTCTGCTTTCTCCACAAAAGGGGCCTAGGGCACTTGACTGTAGGACAATTAATTTTTTGTGGCTCCATTGTATTTAGTGAATAAATTCTTTCCTACCTAGGGTCTCTGAAGGCTGAAGACCTGGCTCTGACTTCCATTGTGCCTGGTAAACAGTACATGTTCGAAGAGAGAAAGAAGGAACAAATGAAGGGAGACGGGTAGGCCAGGAGGAGGTGGAGGCTGTGAGCCAAGCAACAAGAGTCTCCTAATTCTTTGTTACTCATCCACAGCAGCAAGTCCAAGGCGCACTGGGACTGAATCACCCCTGGGAGTAAGGCCTGACTGGGAGTTCCTCATTCATCCGTTCTACAAGTGTTTTTCGAGCACTTTCTGTGTGCCAGGGACTGTGCTGAGCACCAGGGACACTCAAGTGAGCAAAACTCAGACACATTAGACCCAGTCTCCCTAGTCGCTAGTGTCACAGCTGCTCGCCCATCATCCAGTTGTTTCAACCCCACCCTGCTTCCACCCACTGACCCTGCTTCCCATCCCCACAGCCCTGGCTCAGTGACAAGGAAAGGGAAGGGTTTCAGGCTGCCCCATATGATACACCCCACCCCACCGTAGGTCACGGCTCACTGTCTCTGAGTCTCACTCTGCCCCACTGTATCACAGAGGGACCAAAGGTGGAATGGGGGAGGGGACTAGGAACAACTTTCCTGGAATTTCTGACTCAACTTCTTGTAAGCTCTGCATCCTCCGTGGGTGCTCAGGCCCCAGGCGGGGCAGGCAGGCGCCTCTGATCACATTACCGAGCTGCTTTCCCTTGGCTCTGTCTCCTGACGCCAGTAATGCCTCCAGACACCACTCCAGGCCTCTGGGGGTTGCAGGCTCCTGGGTGATCTCAGCAGATGTTCCTCCCGGATCTTGGGGATGCCTCCTGGTACCCACCAGGCCCAGGTGGGCACCAGAGACCAGAGAAGGTAGCCTCCTTCTTCCTGTCCCTCTCCTTGGCCCTCTGCTCAACCTGGAAGCTGCCATTGAGGACTCTCTGTCCCCTTGCTCTCCTGCCTAGAGATGTACAGAGAGAGAAGCAGGGCCCAGCCCCAGCCAGGGGTCAGCCACACTGGGGGTGAGGGAGAAGCAGGAAGGAGGGAGGGCAGTGGAGATCAATGGATCCTCTCTGTGCCTGGACTGCATATGCTATCTCACACCACATCGGTGCCCAGTGCAGGCAGCGGGTCAGCCCCGCCTCATAGCTGGGGACACTGAGGTTCAGGGAGCGTGAGCCACCTGTCCCAGGCACTTAGTAAGAGTCAGAACCTTTTAATTCCAAGTCCTCGGCTCTTTCCACTGTACTAAGAAGGGACCCCTGGCCCCAGAAGTCTTGTTTTACCAGATAATCAGATACGAGTCAGTGGCTGAATCTGGAATTTGTTTCCTGGATGCATGTGCCCACCCCACACCTTCACATACTCATCCCCTAGCAGGGACGCCCTCTCTGTTTACCCAACTCTGCTCATCCTTCAAAGACTGGTCAAGCCAAGTGCCATCCTTCCCTCCTCCAGGAAGCCTTCCCTGACCAGCCACCCAGGCCCACAGGAGCCTTCTCTCAACAGCTGAAGCATCTCCTTTCATACCACCCAATATTTGGCACCAATGATAACGATGACGATGATGACCGTGAATGTTATTGAGTACTTCAGAATGTAGGAGGCATCTGTATGCATTATCTCATTCACCCACACAACAATCTGAAGAGATTTCTGCTATTACTACTTCCTTTTTACAAACCAGGAAACTAAAGTTCAGAGAGAGGAGGCAACTTGCTATGGGACATGCAACCAGACAGTGGCACAGCCAGGATTTGAACCCCAGTAGTCTGCCTGCACAACCTGCCCTCTAAGCACCATGCCAGAACCCTGCGCTTTGCCCACCTCTGATCCCAGAGCCCAGCACTTACTCAGGTTGAATTAATGTACATGCACATCAAGTTTTAGGGCTGGGCTCGTGTCCCAATACCCGAAGTGGGGACAGGATGCCTCATCCTCACCCCCAAGATCAGCTACCCCCCCACTCCCGAGAAATGAAACAGAATGGTACAGCCAGGCCTGGGTGGTCTGTTCCTGCTACCTCCTCCACGGAGCCCCTTGAGCCTTGGCGAGGGTGGCTGGGTGGGGGAGCCAGGGCCTCTTCTCTTACTGCCCAGGCTGCTTCTGCTGTAGGGTCCTTCTCCGCCTCATGGGCCCTGCTTGGTGTCTGGAGCTCTTGGTCTCCAAGGCAGGAGATGCTTATGGAGCAGGAAAAAGGGACCGAGGTCCCGGAGGGTGATTTATGGCTTCAGAGAGAAAGAGAGAGAGACCCAGGGATGGATAATGCTCACAAGGGCATTCCAGTCGATATATTGACTTTGTGGAGGGGCCTCTATAAACACATGTGGTTCTGGGCCTTAGCTACCTCTGTTTCTGGCTGGCTGCTGGGGCCTCTTGAGATGGAACCAGACAAAAAAAACCCTTAAGGATCATCCTTCTACCTTTCCCCTATCCCAAATTTACAGACGGGCAGACCAACCAGGACCCAGAGAAGGGAAGGCACTTGCCTAAGGTCACACAGCAGGAGAAGGGCAAGAACCAGAATCTCCGAACTCCCAGATCAGGAGCTGCTGGGCCTCCAGGCCCTGAGCCTCCATGCTTCCTCCTCCCACCTACTCCCCTGGAGGAAGACGTCTCAGGGACCACCGGGCTCTCTCCTGAAGAGGCCTGAGAGCTCCATGAGCGCTGGCTGTGTGCTGGGCACCATGCTAAGTGCTTTATCGGGCAACAGGTCATGTGATCCTCAAAACCACCCAGTGAGGCGATACTACTATCCCATTTACAGATGAGGAAACTGAGGCACAAGGCAGTTAGGTATGAGCTGCCCAAGGCCACAGAGTTAGTAAGTGGCAATGCTGGGAGGCTACGTTAATCTCCTCAAGTCTCCAGATGGCCATGCACCTTCTGCACGGGCAGCCGAGGCCCTCGGGAGGGACTTTTGTGGGGAGGGGTGTGTAGAGGGGCTGGGGGTTCCTGGAGGTGGCGATGGCAACCGAGCTGTCTCCCTCTAACTGGCTCACGGGAGTGGCTGGGCTGAGGATTCTGCCCTTCCTTTCTTGCCCACTCTTTGTTCTCTGGCAGTGGCATCACAGAAGGGAGAGAAGTATATCTCCCATGCCCCCACCCCCAAAATATCCCTACCAGTGCTGAAAAGGTATTTTCTGAGTCCACTCCATCTTCAAGAGCCCAAAGAGAGAATCAAAGAACAAGAACTCCTTTCCTCTCAGGCCCTGCCCAGGCTCCCAGGACTCAGAGGGTGCTGGGAGGGGCAGGACCCCAAGGCGCACCCCTTCAGCTGAGCCTGCAAGACCCAGGAACAGGAACAGGGCGGGGGGTTGGCTCACCAAGTATGGGTGCCCACCCAAGAGCGCAGCCGACCCGAGGCTCACAGGGCCAACTTCCCCAGAGTGGGAGGGATCTGGGCCAGGCACACCCCTGCCACCCAGTGCCCCAGCTAGCTAGCCCCCATCCCATCTTCTCTTCACGACACCCTCTTAGAAAGACCTGAAAAGGAGAGAGTCAAGGCCTGGCTCACATCACCCCCTCCAGGAAGCCCTGAGGCTTAGAATGTTTATTCTTTGCTGTGCTCTTCCCTGTGTATATGTCGTTGCCTTGCTTGTCATCTGAGACTTTCTGAATGTCATTTACCATGTTTGGAATGGACATCAGCATCCTACTCAGTGACCTCCTTGAGGGCTGGGCTCAGGGCAGCTCTGCCTCTGACCCGAGTCCCAGGTCAGCTTCCTGAGTGGGCACCACTTTTCCAGTGGCGTTTTTACAAGGACCAAGTGAGGTCCCACCTATAAGAGGGTTATAAACTGTGAAGCGATCTGCACATTTGTGGGGCTGTGATTTCCTACAGGTCTCCCAGCTCCATAATGGCACATCTCATCCTACAGTTATGGATGGCAGTCCTCACATGGGCAGAAGTGGGACAGCAGGGGAGCCCTTTGTGACCAAGTAGCTAGCTGATCAGGGCAGTGAGTCCAGGGCTCACGTGTGTCTGTGTGCATGTGTCCTCTTCCAGTTGCTTCCACTGAGAGTCCTAGCCCCAGCCATGACTGCTTATGTTGCTCTTCATTAGGGTCACCACTCATTCAAACTCTAACTGCTTCTTCTCCAGCAAGGCTCAGAGGAGACCCTACTCCCACTGGAGAGCTGAAGCATGAGCTTGACCCAGCTCGGGGGGAGGTCTCCAAACCGCAGGCCCTGCCACTGCTCTGGGTAAGCTGGGAGTTGACTGCAGGAGACCCAGGGGCTCAGATCCCTGTCCTCATGGGGGCAGTCACCCAAGCTCCTGGGTCGGCTTTAGGGCCTATTTATGGCCAGCCTTCCTCCTTCTGGACAGCAGGTCATATTGTTCTCAACAGGGGAAGCTAGCCTCTGCCCTTCCAACTCTAGAACCTGGCACTCAGACCAAATCCTGCTCACAGTCCCCACTGCAAGGTAAAACGAGGTCTCCTTAGTGCTGATGGGCAAATGGCCTGGGTCCCATCCCGAAGAGGCAACCCCAGAGAATACAACGGATGGAGCTCCCTGTGCCTGGCAGTGAGCTCACTGTGCCCACACGTACATACCTATTTATACACAAACACACCACAGCCACACCCATATGCACATTGCACACCCCTCCACACACACCCAACACACACATATAGCCATCTACATCACACATCCCCATATACAAAAGGCACGACTCTCCACACACACATCCATTCCTCCTGCACACATCACCTCCACACACACCTAACACCCCAACATACCACCACACGGTACCCTCACCTCGCACTGCACACTCGGCCTCCGCCCACCTCCTTAATATACAGTCTCACCCCCTACACACACTCCTTAAAACACACTCACACCCACAGACCACCTTCCTCCAGAAATCAGGCGCGCAGCGGCAGGGAAGCTGTGAGGTGCTGGGGGCAGCCTGTTCTGGGAGGTGAGAAGGAGGGAGGCTGGGCAGCTCACTTGCTTGGCGGTGGCAAGAGCTCCCCCCGGCTCCTTAAGACTGATTTAGCTCGGCGGGGGGCGGGGGGCGGAGGGCGGCGAGGGGGGCGCAGGAGGGGAAGCGAGGCAGGGGCGCGCGGTGCCAAGGTGCACGCGGCCGGTTCGGCGGCACTGAATCAACCCCGCAAGCTGCGGAGATGCTAATCAGGCCGCTTTGTGGGCAAGGTAAATTCGGGAGCTTCCAGCAACCCGGCGCTTTTTGAGAGAAAGAAAAGGAAACAAAGGGGCGGGGGAGCGAGGAGAAGGCTGATTTATGCCTGCACTTCAGCAAATGTTTTCGCTGCCTTTAGCGTCTCCGAAGCCGAGGATCGGAGAGGAACGTGCGCCGTGGGGACCTGTGGCTTGGCCTCGCGGGGCTTGCCTGCCCTGCAGGGGTGCAGCGGCTGGGGCGATAGGGAGCCGAATTCGAATCCAGCGCACCCGCCCAACTCACAGCGAGGAGCCGCGGCCAGCTCCGGGATGCCAGACTTCTCCCAAAAAGCCGAGGGGCTCACTGGGCCCCGGCTCACCAGAAGGCGTCGTTCGGGGAGAAATTCCCGAGGTGCCGGGCAACACCCGGCTGAGCGCAGCCCCAGAGGGGGCAGGGGGTGGCGCCCTAGCCCCAACTTCAGAAGCAAATCAAAAGGGTGGAGCGCACCAATTCCCTCCAGCCTCCCGAAACTGCCCTTCCTTGTATTATTCTAATTACGGTATTTTTAATTTTCCTTAAAAGAAAAAGAAAAAAACCAGAAAAGCACAGAGCGCACTTGTTTGGTTTCATTTTGCCTTCACAGCTTTAATGACTGCATTTGTGGAAGCTGTTTAAGAAACTGGTGAGGAGGAGGCGGCGGCCAGGAGGAACGCAGCTCTGGCCTCAGCCGCCCTTCCTCCTCTCTCCCCGCTGGGGGCCGTCCTGCCTGGCAGCAGTTTTTCTACTCCTCAGCCCCAGCCCAGCCTACCGCGCTGCCTCTCCTCAGTTTCCTACAGGCCTCAGTGGGTCCCAAGTTGTCTCCTACCCCACTCCCCCAGCCCCAGCTCCGAGGTTCAAAAGACCATATGGTTAGCCAGCAGGGGAGCCTCCAGGTCGGGCCCTTCAGAATCAATAACCTTGCTCTCTGGATTCGGCATGGAAGGGATCCATCTCCTCCTCTAGCCTAGTCCCCGAAGTCCTAGGCAGCCCCCACCCTCCTTAGAAGACACTGACGAGGAAGGGAAGGAGAGGTGGGAGGCAGATCCAGGGTCATAGTACCTTAAGTCGTGGGTGGTGGGGGGGCTTCAAGCTTTAAAACACACAGTACAAAGGTATTCTGTCCCCAGCTATACAAATGGGTGCAGGGCTCTAAAATGCTAATGTGTCACCCTGCTGCCCAATGGAGCAGGGTCTGTGATTTGTCTTAGCTGGGACAGGTCCAGGCAGTTGCTGAGAAGATCAATGCTGGGGACCAGGGATGGAGCTACCTTTGGGTACTTGCCTGGTCTCGGGGCCTCACCTGTGACCTTTGGCCCTGCCCTGCCCACCTCTCCTGCGTCTATGCTCTCAGCTCCCCTCTTTCCTCCATCCTGCTACAAGTCCCAGTCTAACCCGGCTACCAAACCATCCTTATCTTTTGCTGCCTGTCTTAGGTGGTGCCTTGATTTCAGAATCTCAGTCCTAGACCCATGCTGGTCAGTCTGCAGCCCAGGTGGAATGAAGGAGCCAGGCCTAGGCCGAGGTTTGTGAGGCCCAAGTTCAAATGCCAGCTCTACCCCTGAGTCCCACTGTAACCCTGGGCAAGTCAGCGCCAGTCCCAAAGCTTCAGTAGTCAACTAAGTGGATTGGAAAGGAGGGGAATTGTTTTGTCCTACAGAACTCCCAGTTTGGGGGGTGGGGAGAGGAAGGAGGAGAGAAATTACATATGAAATTCCTCCCCTGCAGTGGTACTTTCATTTTAATGAGAAACCCATTAAGACACTTGATTTTCCATTTGTTTAAATGAGATGCGTATTTGCTATAGTGTAGAGGGCGACAAGAACGACCAGGAACTCACACACACACACACACAGCAGAGACACTAGGAAAACTGACTTTAATTGTACCTTAAAAAAAAGTGTTGTCATGACACCTCGGTTCCTTCTCAACCATCCCAGCCAGAGCCCAAGGGAAGGCTCATTAAAAGCTCTAGGAATGGCTGAGAGGTGGGGTGGGAGGAGATTCCCAGCGTCAACCAGGCTTTTGAAGTGGCCTCTCCTGGCCAGTCACTTGCTGACATCTCTTTCTAAGGGTCTGGGGTTTTAAGGTTCCAGGTTTGACTTCTCCACCACCAAACTTTATGGCTTAAAAAAATTCTCAATGCTTTAAAGGAAGATAATTCTCATATTCACGGGGGATGGGGGTGGGGAAAAGGAGAGGTGCCTACCACTTGAGGTGAGCTTGGACATCCCCAGGAAAGAGCGCCCACTGTGGGGACAGCCTTCTCTGCTTCAGCTTGATAGGGAGCTCATGGCAGAGGGTGGATGGAGCAATGAGGAGGAGTCCAATGTGGCCTCAATCAATCTAGCTATTGGACAGCAGCCCTGCACACAAGTCTGCCATCTGTGGTCAAGTGAAGGCAAGGTTTGAGGAAAGCCAACACTCTGGCCCCAGCTTGCCCCATCAGTGAGATGGGACCCTTGAGGGATCTAGTGGCAAAACCCAAAGAACATTCTGAAGGGTGCTCTGTGCCTGTGACATTAGGGTCGTGTAGGAGGAAGGGGCCCGTTCTCCCTCCTGAAGGCAGGTCTCTAAGGACCGCACATTCTGGGCAAAGGAAAGGCTGCAGGCCACCCCACCAGTTGGCCCCTCTCCAGGCTGGTGGTGGACAGGCAGCCCCTGCCGCGCTAAGTAATGAGCACAATTCCAACACGGGTTCTGCTCGCTAGTGAGAAATCAAAGCCCAGCATTAGAGGCCATCTCTGGCTGGGCACCGTTCATGCCCAAATCCATCAAAGCCCTGGGCCTGGGGTTCTTCTGGGGGCGGTGGGGGCCGGATGCTTTGTTAAGCAGGAAAGGCAGGCCAACCCCAGCCTCACCAGCCGAGCCTATTCGGCAGCTCCAGAGAACTCCAGGCCAACCAATCTTGTCTTTCTCCTGCCTACCCGAACCCCCACCCCCAGGAAGCTCAGTATTTATTCCCCATCCCATTGCCCTGCTGATACAAAAACGGCTTCCCAAGGCCCAACCCTGCCATATGCCATCTACAGAGACTTCACCCACCCTTCCATCACCTCCCATCAAACACTCTCAAACCACAAACCTACACCCTAGCCCCGCACCTCCCACCTCCCGCTGCACTCCTTGAAACCCGGCTGGTCATTCGGCAGCCTGCCCCCTCCCCCATCGTTACCTTCCAACTTCAAAACACTGCTTTAAATACCCGACTCTGCCCAAATCATAATTAACTTGGATCAAATGATTGTGTCGTAACTTTACAACACAGGGCTGGAAGAAAAAGAGTGGAGGATGTGCTAAAACCAAACCCTCACTCCTGGGCCGTGGGAATCATTAATTCCAGAGTGAACAATCTTTGGCTATGGGGGGGAACGGATGTCAACAGCGCAGCGGAAGGGGGGGGGGGGGGGCTGCGTCATCTCATCCACTTTCGGCAACAGTTTTCCTGCCCCATTCTCAGCCTCAGCTCAGAGGACTCGGTGCAGGATGCCTCCCACCCCCACCCCGCCCCGGCGGCCGAGGCCGCGGGCAGGCCACTTGCTTGGGTTCCGGCACCAGAAAGGGGCTGGCTCCCGTGCGTCCACAGGCTCCCCGGGAAGACGCGGCCCAGTCAGCGACGCCGGGCCCAGCCACAGACGAGCGAGACATGTACACATCCACGGCGGGAGAGGGGGGATCCTGACTCTACTTTAGGAGCCCACCAACCTCCGTAAGGCATCCTGCTGCATCCAGAGTAGGAGGTGTAGGGAGGGAGCGCACCTGCTCCCCTCGGACGGGGAGATGTCAGTGACCCATATAAAAGGAAACTCGGCAGGATCACTACGTATGACGCCCCCACCCCTGCCACACACAACACCAACACTCAGAAAAAAATCCTTCCAGACCTGCGGGTCCCACGATCTCGGGGAAAGCTGTACGTGCAGGACTCAGCCCTACCCCCTCAACAGCCGAAGCCCTCCCGCGGCCTCCTCCGGCTGGCGGAGCGGACCTGCGCTTCCCGAGCCCTGCAGGTCTCTCGCTCCCTCCTTCTCGCCCGCGCGAGCCGGGGCCCGCACTGGGAAGTTGCCGGCGAACAGCAAGCGAGCGCACACCTGGCCGCGGCGGCGACAGTTTTTCTTAGGCGGAGCCGCCAGACGCGCGCGGAGGGAGCCGGGGGTCCCCCGGGGGCGCGTCCTCCGGCAGGCGCAGACGCCAACTCGGACCCTCATTCCAAGGAAAAGAAGCGACCCCCTCCAGGCGGGAGCAGGCGGCTTCGGCTTACTTTAAATCCCCGGGCCTGCGCCCCCCGCGAGGTGGCTGCGCTGCCGCCCACTTTGGCGGGGTAGAGAAATCTACCTTCTAACTTGGGCGCCCTCGCCGCTTTCCCTGCGAGGACTGCCTCAACTTCGGGCCAAAGTGCGGCGCCAGGGTCCCCTCGCCCCCGCCCGCCCGCCCGCACGACCGGTCGCTCCTTACCTGCTTGGCTCAGCCTCGGGTCCCAGCAGAGCAGCAGCGCCAGCAGCAGCGCGCCCCGCGCTCCGCTCCGGGCCCACATGCTCCCGCGGCCCGGCTCGGGCGCCTCTCCCCCGGGGCCCTCTCCCTGGCCCCAGCCTCGCCGCCGCCGTCGCCGCCGCCGCCGCCGCCGCCTCGCCGTCCTCCCCGGCGCCCGGCCGCGCCAGCCCGTGCCCTCCGTGGGGGCAGCGGCAGCCACGCTGCACAGGGGCCGCCCGGCGCTGGCAGCGCGATGGGTGCCCGGCGCCCGCTCTCGAGCCGGGCTCCGACGCGCCCCCTCTGCCCCGGGGCTCCGAGCGCTCCCCGGCTCCGAAGTTGCGCGACCGAAGGTGAGTGCGCTCAGCGGCGCTCGCAGCGGCCGGCGCCGCGCCGTCCGACCCCACGCGCGCCTCCCCGCGCCCCG
>NC_060268.1:125980488-126025914 GCF_021613505.1 Equus quagga
CTGGGCGCCGCCGCGGCGGAGCTGGGGGCCCTTCAGGGGGGTCCTCGCGAAATGCTGGGCTCGGAGCGTTGGAAAACCCGGCCGCTGGATCATAGCTATAAGCGGAGTGCGCCCAATTTTCGTTCGCCAAAACTGAGCAAGTGTACCTTTGCGCTCTCCTTTGGCTCGGCTGCGTCAGCTTTCTCCTCTGATTAAACCCCGGACTCTCACTTCTGGCTCCCTAGTCTGTATTACATGTGGGGGTCTTTCCACAAAAGCTCCCTAAGTGAGAAAATCTCACACACTCAAGCTCCGCTTAAGCTGGGGCTTACAGCACGCGAGCTTGGGCGTAGACCTGAATCGTCCTGGTTGGCCCTGCTTGTCTGTCTGTGCTTGGGCAGATGTTTGCCAGACCCTCTGAACCTCCTGCAGCACTCAGGTCCTAGGATGTTAGAAACAGGCCTCTGGAGTGACAGTGGGGCAGAGGGGAGAAGGCAGCCATTTGGGGCTCAGTGTAAACTTGGGCTCTGTCCCTTACCTGCTCTGTGACCTTGAACAAGTTACCTAACCATTCTGATGCTCTCTTCATCATCATCTGCAAAATGGAGAGAAATAATAACTATTTCTTAAAGGGGTGTAGAATTGAATGAAAAGATGGGTACGGAAACTGCAACACAAATATTAATAATCTCTTTTTCCAAGATCCCTTCCAGCCAGTCTGGTTCCTGGAGGGAAGTCCTGGCCAGCAAGGGGCATCTGGGGCTAGGTGGAGTTTGGACTTGGTCTTGAGATTGAAATTCAGAGCTGTCAGAAGGAGTGGATCAGCTCACACTGGCAGAGACCCTCTATGCACCAGGCAGGGGGTTAAGTATTTTTATGTGCTTCACCTCAGTTAATTCTCACAAGTCTCTGAGGTGAGTATGTGCCATTTGTATTCCACATATTATAGATGAAGGAACAGAGGCACAGAGATGTAAAGTCATTTGCCCAAGATCACACAGCTTTGAGTGAATGAGTGAGTGAATGGGGCAGGGGAGATGGGATTGGAGAGAAACTCTGAGCTGGGGCAGCTCCTCTGGGGCTGGACTGGCAGCAGCAGGAATGCCTACTCCACCTAGCCCTCATCTGTTCACTACTTGGGATTTTTCCGGAGCTGGGATCTAGAATCACTCCTCAAATACAGATGCAGTGGGCTGCTTCAGGAAGGGGTGAAGGAAGTCAGACGATGGTCCAGCCAGGCCCAGGAGCCAGTAGGGAGTGGGCTGGAATAGGACCAAGTGTCCCCAGGGACGCTTCCTAGATTGGAGGAGAAAGGACTTGGAGGCCAGACCTGCAGGCTGGAAGGGGACCTGGTGAGGGCAGAGAAGCAACAAAGACTGCCCAGTACCCTCCTGCACACACACTCGCCCCACAGGTTGGGGTCTGGAGCATCTGGGGGAGGGTGCATGTAGTCAGTTCCCTCCCCAGCCCTCTCTGGCTGGGCACCCAGCATCAGGAGGCTGGATATGGGTGGAGTGGGACTTCTTGGGAAGAACTTTGGCGAATCGAGAGAAAGGTCCCTGAGATTAAAGGTAGCTGCATTATTTTTAGCTTGGTCCAGGACAGCCCAGGAAGGGCAGGGGATGAGAGTCAAGAACTCATGACACCCAGCCAACCCCACCCATCCATATGGCCACAAGCACACATACGAACACACCCTAGACACACTTATGGGCTCCCCTCGCCAATGCACACCTACCAAGGTACACACAGGTGCAAAATGACCCTCCAGAAACACACAAATAGGCACCCAACTGCAGAGACAACCACATACCTAAGACATAGGACTAAAAAAGCACACACACACCTTGTCACAGACACAAACACATACCCCAAAGCACAAAGACACTCTTAGGCAGATGACACTACAGATAGATATTTAGATACTTAACTGGCACCAGGAAAAACATATAGGGACACAGGTACCAACACAACATCTGACTGTTACCCTCTGGATGCAGGCACATGGTCAAGGAGACTATGCTGGATAACTCAACAGGGACCTCAGCAGAGACATGAATGCAGGGACACGGGGCCCTCTCTCTCTCGCTCTCACACACTCTCTCACACAGAAGGCTAGTGGAATATTGTAGATTTTTTAAAAAACTTATAGCCCTCAGGACTTTGCTGTTCAGGCAGCAATTGCACCAGGCCGGCCCTTCTAGTCCAAGTGTCAGGGTTCATGACTTTGTTTAATTCCTGGCTGGAGGGAAGAGGGCCTGGGAGAGGGCAAGCAAAAGGCAAGTGGTCATTTCCCCCTCTCCTGCAGGTCCCTGCCCCACTTCCCTCCCCAGTCTAAAAACTCTTTCAACCCTTGCAATATGCCCACGGGAGGCCCTGGGCCCTGCTTTCCCTCCAGCATCAGGGCGGGGGACGTACCACACTGGGATCCTGCCACAGTCCCCTGCATTCCTCCCATGCTGCTCCAGTGCCTATGAGAATGCCCTTGCCCCAGCCATCTGCAGCTGAGCACCCACTGCGACGTGATTGCTCCCCAGTCCAGGCATCTCCCAGTGCCCGCCGTCACCTGGGGCCAGAGAGGGGGCTTCAGAGGAGTCAGATTGCTCTGAGCCCACACTTTCCCGGGGATGGGTGAAGAATGGGCAAGGCCCACCCTGGGATGACACATTGGAGTAGCTGGATTAAGATACCAGGGTGTTCCCAAACCGGCTGCCATGGGACTCGCAGCAAAGGGGTCCTGCTGTGAGTTAAGAAAGGACAGGTGGTGAGCAGCACCTAAGACCTGCCCTGCACGTGGTAGGCAGGCATCGCTATGGGTTGAGTGGATACATCAGTGAGGCTGGGGAGAGGGGATACTGGGCCAAGGGCCCACAGCCCTGCCCCATGAGCCCTAGAAGGAGCCTACCCCGCCCCCCTCCATTTCCCGGGTTGTGAAGGGCCTGAGGCTGGGGGTGGGGCAGCCTTCGTGCCATCCAGCTGCTTTGAAATCAGTCCCAGAGCCGGTTCTGACAGTGGGGACTGCAGATGCTTCTGCGGGCTGTTCTCATTTCTCCAGAGCCAGACGGAGTTAGGAACCTGGAGCTGATGAGCGCTGGATCTGAGGCTGCTTCACCTGCTGGGAGACCTTGGGCTGGCTGCCGAGCCTTTCCGAGCATCAGTTTCCTCAATTGTAAAATGGGAACAATAACTACCCCATAGGATTAAGAAGAATATACAGAGAGCTCCTAATCTGGCTGACTACAAGCTATGATAATGCTGATTTAGGAGCGGCAGTCGGGGTTCCCGCAGGCGCCTTTCGGTTGGCGCCGCCCTTTGCGCCCGGTACCCGTGTGCTCGCAGCAGCCACCAGGCGGCGCGCCGCAGCTTGCGCCCTCGCGGCCGCTGCAGCCTCCGTCCTGGGGCGCGGCGTCTGCAAGGGAGGAGCGCCCCGGCTTCCGCCTGGGCCGCCCGGGAGGGGGTCTCGGCCTCGGGACTGTCCGGCGAAGGGGGCGCTCAGATGACTCAGTTTGCAGGCTCTTGGGTGGGAAGGTTTGGGGATGAGTTCATAGTTCCTCTGCCGGACCCATCCAGTCCGGGACGGACCCGAGTGCCCGGACCCCGGGGTGGGAGGCACCTAAGGTTGAAGTCCTCGGCGCTCTACCGTCTCGCTGTAAGAATGTTACTGTATCTAGTGTGGAGCACTTTCTGTGTGCCGGGTCCTATCCTGAGTCCACTACATGCGGACAACCACCTTCTGAGATAGGTCCCGTCATTACCCCCTTTATCAGGTGAGGGAGCTGACGCGCAGAGAGGCGACCTGGCCGAGGCCACATACAGCTAGTAGACGGTGCACTGGAGATTCAGATCCAGACAGAATGGATGTCAAGTTGTACTCTTTTTTTTTTTTTCTGTTGAGATAAAATTTTTCATTTAAAAGTGTGCAATTCAGTGTTTTTTAGTATATTCATGGTATTGTGGAACCATCACCATTATCTAATTCAACAACATTTCGTCACCCCAAAAAGAAACCCCATACTATTAAGCACTCACTCCCATTCCCCCCCCTCCCCACCCCCCCAGCCCCTGGCAACCACAAATCTACCTTCTTGTCTCTATGGATTTGCCTGTTCTGGGAATTTCATATAAACAGAATCAAACACTATGTGGCTTGGCCTCTTCACCTCCGGTAAGTACTGTGACCACCTTCTGCCCTCCCCACCCCCAGGGGAGCCCTTCCCCCTGGTGCTCCAGCCTTGTAAGCAGGTAGGGACGAAAGCCTTGGGGTCAGGCAGATCCGGGTTCAAATCCTGGCTCTGTCTTGGACAATTTACTCATTCTTTTTCTCCTGTTGCCTTCTCAAAATTCTTTGTTGTTAATTTTTTAAAAATAAACTTCAATTTTAGAACAGTTTTAGATTTACAGAAAAATTACAAATATAGTGCAGAAAGTTCCCATATACTCCTCACCCAGTTCCCCCATTATTAATGTCTTACATTAGTATGGTGCATTGCGGTAATTAATGAACCAATATTGATATATTATTATGAACTACAGTTCATTCCGATTTCCTTAGTAGTCACCTAGTGTCCTTTTTCTGTTCCAGGATCCCATCCAGGACACCAAATGACACATAGTAGGCAGGACTCCAAAGGCTTCTCTTGGCTGTGACAGTTTCTCAGACTTTGTTTTTGATGATCCTGACCATTTTGAGGATTATTGGTCAGGCGTTTTGTAGAATGTCCCTCAACTGGGATTTGTCTGTCTTGAAGTTCTTAATAATTTTTGAACAAAGGGCCCTGTTTAAAATAATTGTGCACTGGGTCCCACAAATTAAGTAGTCTGTCCTGCTTATGGGACAGAGAACAGGCAGGCAGAGCGGGGCTGGGACATGCCCCAGACCGTGGCCAGCACTCTTGGTACTGCCCAGGGTATCTTCCACGCTCTGAAGAGAGAGTGCTGGGCCGGGACCCAGGAGTGCGAAGGAAGCCGTCTACCTGGAAGAGGACCGCGTTGTAGGCCGAGGGAACAGTGTGAGAAAGGTGTAGGGTCAGGAATGTGGATGGTATGGTCACAGGGAGCCAAGTTCCCGTCCTTCCACCAGGGGATGAAATGGCAGCCAAGGCAGGAGGTGCCATCTCCCAGCAAGGGCAGCAGCTACTGTCTCAGATTCTGCAGGCAATGGGGAGTCATGGTGCTGACTGAGCTGAAGCGAGGCCCCATGGGAGCTGAGCTGTGGGAGCGTATTTCAGGCTGGCGTGTCCAGGCAGACTGAGGAGGACAGCTTGGAGCGAGGAGCCAGTCCTTGGGCAATGAGACCCTGGCCGAGGGCTGCAGGGGGTGGGGATCTGGGGACTGTGGGAGGGAGAAAGAAGTGTCTGGACTTTGTGCCTCTTTGAGAGTAGGGACTTAGGGGTGAGAGAGAGAAGGGGGGCCAGGGAGGAGAAAGGGTTGCATGGGGAGAAATAGGGAGATGGGAGGAGGGGTGGGCTGGGGAGAACATGGAGAATTTGGGTTTGGATGTGGTGAGTTGGAGGTGTCTATGGACAACGCAGCACGCAGCTGTGAACGCGGGAGTGACCAGTGCCTACGGGAGTGGACACCGTCTTAAAAATAACAAGACCAGCTAACGTCTACTAAGCAATTACAGCAAGCCAGACACAGTGCCAAGAGCTCTCCGTGAGTTAGCTCCTTCAGTCTCCATGATGACCCGTGAGGTGGATGCTATGCTTACCCTCATTTTAAAAAGCGGAAAACTGCTTAGCTGGAAACAGAGGCCCGATTCAAACCCGGGCAGTCTGGCAGCAGAGCCTACACAACTAACAAACCCAAGAGCGGCCTCTGGGAGTCCCCTGGGTGCGGTTCTTTTATTCTGACCTGATTTCCCATTGTTCATCTCCATGGTTCTTGGAAGCTGGATGTTAATCATCACTCACCCATTAAATGGAGACTGAGGCTCTGAGAGCGAGGGGGACAGCTGCTAAGTCCTGACTTTGACCTTTAAACCCTTATTCTTAGGGCCAGTCCACACTACCAGCCTCTTCCAGCTCCTGTCTGGAGTCACAAGTGGGGAGTTATCAACTAGAGGTCAGAGGAAGAGGAGGGTACAGTCTAACCGGGTTTGAAAGAGCAAGATAGACCTTTTAAGCTTTCTCCTACTCTTGTTTTAAACTTTCCAGTTGAATGTATTCAGGTAAACAACAAGTTACTTGTCTAACAAAATCATCAAAGCATGTCACAGTTGTCTTAAAACTGTAATAATACAGCGCTTGGCATATAAAAATGTCCTTTGCCATTTCAAATATGTCCAATTTCAGAACTGCTTATGTGATGCTTCTAGTATCGTTCATGTAATAATGGACTGATAATCAAATTAAACACACTATTTATAGGATCAGCGGGTACAAGATAATGTAAATAATTCACTCACCGAGGTTAATATTTAAATCAACTTTATTTACAAAACACTCTCTTGAGAATTACAATTCTCTAAAGCTTTCATTTGGGCAAAAGTGTAATCGGTTAAGTTATAGCAATTCCTTAAACTAAGAATGAGAGATAATTCAAAATTAATTTAGAAGAGAGACAAAATTTCCAAGTTTCTGGTGATTCTGGATTTTCAATAGCAGGTTCTTTTGAAGCCCGAGTTGTCACTGAAGATAACTCACTATTATTTTCAGGGTAAATGCCGAAGAAATCCTGCAGTGGAAAAATGCAAGAGCCGGAGGAAAAAGAGGTTCTCGTATTGTGAACTGGGTGTGTTGGCAACAAAGATCTTAACTGGAGGGAGAGGCAAAGGAAAGAAACTCAATAGCCGAGTGTGTGTGTGTGTGTGTGTGTGTGTGTGTGTGTGCACGGGGAGGGGTGGTGAAAACCCTTTCCTTCTGTTGAATACTGACTCCTCAATGGAGGGCCATATGGGGAGCGCTCCTCATCAGATCCTCTGCTCTATCTCTCTTGTACCATCAGCAGTCAACTCATCTGGTTCTGAATATTTAGATTTCTCTTTGTTCGCTCTTTTGCTATAGAATTGATTCCACCCTGAGCTATGAAGTTGGACCTGTTCAGCTTTTCATTGGTTGCTTCTAGATCTGCTGTTCCTAATGACTCTTTATCATTGCTGGCATCTTTTCAGCAGGACTCCAGGCTGTCTGTGTGAGTGTGTGTAAAGAGATACGTATTCTCTCTTAACATGGCTAAGCTTTTCGAGAGTTTTACCTTTTCTTTCAAGTAGTTTGGTAAATTGCATGGTGAGAGATTTTTAAACAAGTAAAAAACTTCTACTCAAAATTAACAGAACTATGAAAAATTCCAATGATTGCCTCCCAAAACATCATCACCCAAGGACATGTGCTGAAACTAGGACTGAGACTGATGCCACTTGGTTGGTGGTGTCTGCTGGAAACAGGTGAGCCCAATGGAGGAGAAAGTCCGAGTCCAGGAAAGGAAGGTTCCAGAACTAGCACACCTATGTTCCTGCCCAGTGCTTGCTCTTCTCTCTCTCTTTTAAAAAATTTGAAAGAGGTGTGATTTACATACAGTGAAATGCACAGATCTTAAGTGTAAAGTTCTGTGACATTTGACAAGTGAAAGCCCCTAGTAACCACGATCCCAATCAAGATGTGGACGTTTCCATCATCTCTGAAAACTTCCTGGTGCTCCTTCCCAGTCAGTCCTCCCCCTGCAGAGGCAGCCGCTGTTCTGATTGCTAACACCGTGGATTAGTTTTGCTTATTCCTGAAGGCTACACACGCGGAATCAGATAACACGTGGTCTTCTGTGACCAGCTCCTTTCGCTCAGCGTGGCTGAGATTCATCCCAGGAGGTTCTGTTGTGGTGGTGATGGAGGTTCATTCTTTGTTATTACTGAATAGCATTAATTATTTGAACACATCGTAATTTGTTTATCCATCCTCTTATAATGGACATTTGAATTGTTTCCCATTTTAGTCTAGTATGAATAAAGCTGCTATGAATATTCTTGAACAAATTTTTTTTATAGATATATGTTTTCATTTCTTGGCAGTAAATACCTAGGACTGAAGTTGCTGGCTCCTCAGGTAAGTATATGTTTAATTTTATAGAAAACTGCCCAAACAGTTTTCCAAAGTTATTGTGACATTTTAAATTCCCACCTTCAGTATATGAGAGCTCCAGTTGTTCCACGTCCTCACCAACATTTGATATTGTCCATCTTTTTAGTGTTAGCCATTGGGTATGAAGAGGAATGTTAATTTAGTTTTAGTTGCCACTTCCCTGATGACTAGTGAAGCTGAGCACCTTTTCATGTGCCTGTTAGCCATTTGTATATCTTCTTTCATAAAGGATTTGTTCAAACTTATTGCCCAATTTTAATTTTTTGTCTTTTTATTATTGATTTGTAGCAGTTCCTTATACGTTCTGAACACATATCCTTTGTCAGACATATGTTGCAAATATTTTCTCCCAGTCTTTAGTTTGCTTTTTCATTTTGTTAACAGTGTGTCTCAAAGTTTTAAATGTTTTGGGGGGCGAGGGGGTCAGGAAGATTGGCCCTGAGCCAACATCTCTGCCCATCTTCCTCTATTTCATATGTGGGACGCCTACCACAGCATGGCTTGAGGAGTGGTGCGTAGGTCCATGCCTGGGATCTGAACCGGTGAACATCGGGCTGCTGAAACGGAATGTGCGAACTTAACTGGTACCAGTTAACGGCCACCAGGCCAGCCCCAAAAGACCAAAGGTTTAAATTTTAAATTAATAAACATGAATTCTATAATTTTTCCTTTTATGATTACTGCATTGTGTGTCATAAAGATATTCTCTTATGTTTCCTTTCAGACGTTTTATTGTAATTAGCCTTTATGTTTGTCTGTTATCCACCCCTAATTATTTTTAGCATATAGCGTGAGGTAGAGGTCAAGGGTCGTTTTTTCCATATGACTATCAGTTGTTCCAGCACCTTCTTTTTGAAAAGACTTCCCTTTCCCAGTTGAATTGTTTTGGTCCTTTTACAACATCACGACTGTGTAAGTATGGGTCTATCTCTGAGTGCTCTATTCTGATTCATTAATCTATTTGCCTATCCTTACCCCAATCTGTAAGCCCTCTAACCCTGTTCATCTTTTTCAGTATCATTTTGGCTCTTCCTGATCATTAGCGTTTCCATTACCTTTAGAATTGGCTTGTTAATTTCCACAAAACTTTGGGATTTTGCTAAGGTGGGGGCATTGAATGTATAGATCAATTTGGGGAAAATTGACATCTTAATGTTGAGTTTTCCAATCCACCAACAGGCATCTCTCTCCATTGTCTTTATTTCTCTTGGTACTGTTTTGTGGTTTTCAGTGTGAAGGCTTTGTACACTTGTATTAAATTTTTTCCTATCTGTTTTATGCTGTTAAAATGTTTTTTTAAAATCTCATTTTCTAATTGTATAAAAATACAATTGATTTTGTGTACATACACAAACATATTATCTGAGGACAAAAAACAACTTACTCATTCCTTTCCAATTGTTATGAATTGTAATTATTTCTCTTGTCTTCTTGTACTGGCTAAAATCTCCAGTACAATGTTGAACAGAAGTGGTGAGAAGGATGTTCTTCACGTGCTCTGGACTCAGGGGGAAGCCGTTGGATTTTCGTAGCTATCTGGTATCAGATTGAGGAAACTCCCTTCTATTCTATTCCTACTTTGCTGGGGTTTTTTGTTTTTTTAAAAAATATTAGGAACGAATATTGGATTTTGTCAAATGCTTTTTCTGCATCTATTGAGTATATTTTTTCTTCTCTTTTTTTTCTGTTAATGTGGTGAATTACATTGATTTATTTTCAAGTGTGAAACTAGCCTTGCATTCCTGGGAGAAACCACACTTAATCATGACATATTATCCTTTTTATATATTTCTGGATTCGATTTGCTAGTATTTCATTAGGGATGTTTGCATTGATGGTCATGAGGGATGTTGGCTTGTAATTATATTTTTGTGATATTTTTGAGAAGTTTTGGTATGGGGTCATGCTGGTATCATCAAATGAATAGGAAAGTGTTTCCTTCTTTTCTAGTTTTGGAAAGAGTTTGTGTAAGATTGATATTATTTCTTTCTTACATATTTGATAGAATTCACCAGTAAAGATACTTGGACTAGTGTGCTTTTTTGTTGAAGGATTTTGATTATTAAGTCAATTCTTTAAGACTTAGGCTTATTAGTATTTTCTATTACTTTTTGGGCCACTCTTGGTAAGTTGTACTTTGATGACATTTATCTGTTTCATCTAAATGGTCTTATTTATTTGTCTCCGGTGTTAAGATGTCTGTGGAAGCTGTAGTGATAGCCTCTCTTTTGTTTCTGATACTGGCAATTTGAGTTTCCTCTTGCTCTCTCTCTTTTTCTCCTTCTTCAATCCAGCTAAGAGTTGATCAATTTTATCAATCTTTTCAAACAACCAAATTTGCCCTTGAAGGGTTTTTCTATTATGTCTCTATTTTTCATATTATTATTTCCCACTCATTATTAATTCTTTCCTTCTACTTCCTGTGGGGTTAATTTGTTCTTCTTTTTCTTACTTTTTCATGTGGATGCTTGGATCATGGAAATTGAGTCTTTATTCCTGTCTAACATAAACGTTTAAAGCTAGGCTTTCTTTTTAGCAGCTCTTTAGTTGCATCCCATAAATTTTGATATGTTTTGTTTTCAATTTCATTTAGTTTGTTTAAGTAACCTACAAGAAAGAAAAAAAGAGAGGGAAGCAAAGAAACAAGAAACAGAATGAACAAAGAAAACAAATAGTAAAATGGCAGATTTAAGCCGTAACATATCAATAATTACTTTAAATGTAATTAATCTAAATATACAGAGATTGGCACAGTAGATGAAGAAAATTATCTAACTATATGTTGTCTAAAAGAAACTCACTTCACGTGTAGCAATATAGGTAGGTGGAGAGTAAAAAGAAGGAAAAATAAACTGTGCAAACACTAATTTTAAAAAAGCAGTGTGGCTATATTAATAAGATAAAGGGGACTTCAGAGCAAAGAAAATTACCAGAGACAAAAAAGGGACATTAAATATTGATTAAAGGGACAATACACCAAGAAGACATAGAAATCCTAAATGTGTATGCACCAAACAATAGAGCTTCAAAATATATGAAGCAAAAACTGGTAAGACTGGAAGGAGAAACAGAAGTAAACAAATATGCAATTATCATTGGAGACTGTGACAGCTCTTTCTCAGCAACTGGCACAACTACTGGACAGAAAATCAACAAGGATGTAGAGGAACTGAGCGACATCATCAACCAACAGGATCCATTGCCATTGACAAAACACTCCACCCAAAGCGGGAGAACAGACATTCTTTCAAGAAGTCATGGAAAATTCACATATCATAAGAGTCTGTACTCTGACCACAATGAAATTAAACTGGAAATCAATAACAGAAAGATAACAGGAAAATCTCCTAACACTTGGAAATTAAATAATTAAATAACCCGTGGATCAATCAGGAAGTCTCAAAAGAAATTAAAAAAAATACTTAGAACTCAATTGAAATGAAAATACAACATATTAAAATTTGTGAGATGCAGCTAAAGCAGTGTTAAGAGAGAAATTTATAGCACTGAATACTCACATTAGAAAAGAAGAAAAGATCTCAAATCAATTTCATTTAGTTTGAAATATTTCCCATGGGATTGTACTTTGACCTGTAAATTATTTAGAAGTGTGCTATTTAATTTCTAAATATCAGATACTTTTTGGTTATTGATCTTTAATTTATCCAAATGTGGTCACAAGAACACACTTTTCGTGATTTCAATCCTTTAAAATTTATTAGAATTTGCTTTATGGATGAACATATATATATATATATAATATCTATAATAATAATGCATCATATATAATATCTTGATGAATATCCTGTGTGCATATGTAAATAATGTATATTCTGTAATTGTGAAATGTAGTATTCTATAAATGTCAATCAGTGGAAAACAACTAACAAATTGATAGTTTTGTTCAAATCTATATTCTTACAAAATTTTTAATCTACTTATTCTATCAAATACTGAAAGAATAATGTTAAAATATTCATATATAATTTCTCTACTTCTTTCATTAATTTTGTGAATATTTGCTTTGTGTATTTTTTTTCTTTTTGTGAGGAAGATTGTTGCCAAGCTAACATCTGTGCCAATCTTCCTCTATTTTGTATGTGGGACTCTGCCACAGGATGGCTTGATGCGTGGTGCTAGGTCCATACCTGGGATCCAAATCTGCAAACCCTGGCTGTTGAAGTGGAGCACGTGAACTCAACCACTATGCCACTGGGTCGGCCCCATGCTTTATGTATTTCGAAGCTCCATTATTAAGAAAGTAGGCATTTAGGAATGTCGTGTCTTCTTGTTTTTTCCAGTTTCAGCTTTTTAATCATCTCCGTGAAGGACGTCCTAAACACTACTACATGAGACACTACAGAACATTTTTTTCTTCCAGTATTTTAGAAAATGACATTCACAAATATTTTTAAGAAACTTCTATATAATCAGGGTGGTGATCTTGAGTAAAAAACACATCTAAGTAATCATGTTCTTGATTTCCTATAATTACATTCAGAAATTGCTTCCTAACCATGATCAACATTGTGTGCAGGTTTTTAAAATGTCCCTAGATGTACATTATTTAAAAAAAAAATCCGTCTGGCCAAACATTTTTTGCCAGACCAATAATGCTGAGAGCCCAAACTAAAAAACTGGTAAAAAGATAAATACCCAGACTCTACAAATGTCCCAGAATTTGTCTTTAAATGGGAGAAAAATTGTAAACAACACATGGAGCTTTCTAAAAGGTCTTTAACAAACTACCTTGGGAGCTCAACTCAAAAATGGAAGTCGATGTACTGAAACAGATGTTTCAGTGCAGCTCCAAAAATCTTTACAAATACAGCCATTTGGAAGGACGATCGTGGATCAGAAGAAATTTTATTTCTTGTATATCTACATTAGGTGTGCATGCCTCATCTCAGTTGTAGTTGGCTCTGTTATTTCCTCCTGTGTCGCAGTCATAACCACCCTGGCTTCTGCCACCTTAGTCTCTGGACCTCCTATATCTGTATCTATATCCTTCAGGTCCACTGTCATACCTGCCACTCCCATAGCCCAGGTCCCCACCACCTCTAGACTGGCTGTGACCACGCCCATGGGCCCCAAGGGCAGCCCCTCTGGTTCCCTGGGCTGTCTTGCCTGCGTGGTCCACAGGGATCTGGCGACCATCAAGGACTCTCCATTCAGGGCTCTCGTGGCATCTGAGGCACGCTGTGGATGGGTGAAGGTGATGAAGCCAAAACCCCAGGATTGCTGAGTCTCCTGGTCTTTGAGAACAACCACCTCAGAAATAGGCCCGAAGCTGCTGAAGCGGTCATCTAGAGCCTGCCCATCGGTGCTGAAGCCAGGCTTCCTTCAGAGGACGTGGCAGGGAATTCAAGTCCTGACAACTAAGGCATAAAAGGGCCGAGAGGACAGTCACCACCGAGGAGCAGAGAGATGCCAGGTCTTCTTGACGAACTGACCATTTCTCATGATGTAATAATGTCCCTCTTTATTGCTGATAACACTTTTCATTTTGAAGGATACTTTGATATTAATATAGTAACAACAATTTTTTTCTTATATGATAAGAAAAACCTTTTTTATATGTTACAGCACAATATTGTAAGTGGAAAATATAGGTACATTTGAGCAATAAGAGAAAAGGCAAGCAAATCTGTGAAATTAATCAATATGAACTTTACATATTCATTGTACATACGGACCATAGAGTATAGTTAAAATTTTTTCAACAGCTTTATTGAAGTATAATTGGCATATAATAAGCTGCACGTATTTAACTTGTACAATTGGTATGTTTTGACATTTACATAAACCCATGAAATCATCACCACAATCAAGATTATGAACCTATCCATCACTCCTAAAAGTTTCATCATACTTCTTCGTAATCTCTGCCTCCCGCCCCTTTCCATCCTCCCCGCGCTTGCCGAGAAAACGCTGATCTACTTTCTGTCACTACGTGTTAGTTTACAGTTTCTAGAGTTTTATAAATATGGAATCATACTATATGTACTCTTCTTTTGTCTGGTTTCTTTCATTCGACATACTTATTTTGAGATTCATCTATGCTGTTGAGTATATCAATAGTTTATTCTTTTTTATTGCTGAGTAGTAATGTATTGCATGGATGTAGCACAATTTGTTTATTCAACACCTGTTGATGGACATTTGGGTTGTTTCCAGTTTGGAGCTATTACAAATAAAACTGCTATGAGCATTTGTGTGCAAGTCTTTATATGAATATGTGCTTTCATTTCTCTTGGGTAAATATCTAGGAATGGAATACCCGGTTATCCAGTAGTTGTATATTTAAACTTTTAAGATACTGACAAACAGTTTTCCAAAGTGGTTGTATCATTTTACACTCCCACCAGTAGTGCATGAGAGTTCCAGTTTCTCTACATTCTTGCCAATGTTTGGCATGGTCAATCTTTTTAATTTTAGCCATTCTAATGGGTATGTAGTAATATGTCATTGTGGTTTAATTTGTGTTTCCCGCATGACTAATGATGTTGAGCATCTTTTCATGCACTTATTTGCCATTTGTATATCTTCTTTGATGAAGCATCTGCTTAAATCTTTTGTCCATTTTTCAACTGCTTACTTCTTTTCCTATTGTTGAGATTTTATATATATATATTTTTTCTGAAGATGAGTCTTTTATTAGGTAATATACTTTGAATAGATTTTCTCCCAGTCTGTGGCTTGTCTTTTCAATCTCTTAACTGTGTCTTTTAAAGATCATAAGTTTTTCGTTTTGGTAAAATCCAATTTATCAATTTATTCTTTAGTGGATTGTGCTTTTGGTGGTGTATCCAAGAAAGCTCTTTTAAAAAAAGACTTCTTCTTATGTTTTCTTTTAGAAGTTTTACAGTTTTAGTTTTACATTTAGGTCCATGATCCATTTTGAGTTGCTTTTTTGTACATGGCACAATGTAGGGATCCGGTATCTTTTTTTTTTTTTTTTTCTGCACATGGATGTCCATTTTTTCCAGGACCACTTGCTGAAAAGACTGTCTTGTGTCCCCTGAACTACTCTGCACCACAGTAAAAAATCAATTGTCCATCTATGTGTGAGTTTATTTCTGGATTCTTTATTCTATTCCGTTAATCTGTTTGTCTATCTTTCTTTAAACTGCGGCACCATTAGTTTATAACATTATTTAAATTTCAGATGTATATCATTATAATTTGACTTCTGTATACATTACATTGTACTCACCTCTGAAAATCTAGTTTCCATCTGTCACCATAAAAATGACCCCTTTTACCCATTTTGCCCTCCTCCCCTTCCCGTCTTGTAACCATCAATCTGTTCTCTGTATCTATGTGTTTGTTTGTTTTATCTTCCACATATGAGTGAAATAATACGGTATTTGTCTTTCTCCATCTGCCATTTCATTTAGCATAATACTCTCAAGGTTTATTCAGGTTGTTGAAAATGGTAAGATTTCATCGTTTTTATGGCTGAGTAGTATTCCTGTGTGTGTGTATCTCACACGTTGTTTATCCATTCCTCCCTCCTTGGGCACTTAGGTCGTTTCCATTTCTTGGGTATTGTAAATAATGATGAATGAACATAGGGGTGCATATATCTTCTCGAATTAGTGTTTTCATATTCTTTGGATAAATACCCAGAAGTAGAATAGCCGGATCATACAGTAGTTTTACTCTTAATTTTTTTGAGGAATCTTCATACTGTTTTCCATAGTGGCTGCACTAATTTACATTCCCACCAGCAGTTTACAAGGGTTCCCTTTTCTCCACATTCTCTCCAACTTTTTTTTCTTATCTTTTTAATAAGAGCCATTCTGATGGGTCTGAGGTGATATCTCATTGTGGTTTAGATTTGCATTTCTTTAATAATTAGTGATGTTGAACATCTTTTCATGTGCCTGTTGGCCATCTGTATGTCTTCTTTGGAAAAATGTCTGTTCAGATCCTCTGCCCATTTCTTAATTGAGTTGTTCGCCTTTTTTGTTGTTGAGTTGTATGAATTCTTTATATATTTTGCATATTAACCCCTTATTGGATGTATGATTTGCAAATATCTTCTCCTAATCAGTAGGTTGTTTTTTCATTTTGTTGATGGTTTCCTTTGCTGTGCAGAAGCTTTTTAGTTTGACGCAGTCCCATTTGTTTATTTTTTCTTTTGTTTCCCTTGCCTGAGTAGACATGGTATTCGAGCAGATACTGCTAAGACCCATGTCAACGAGTGTACTGCCCCTATTTTCTTCTAGTTTTATAGTTTCAGGTCTTACATTCAAGTCTTTGATCCATTTTGAGTTAATTTTTGTGTATGGTGTAAGATAATGGTCTACTTTCATTCTTTTGCACATGGCTGTCCAGTTTTCCCAACACCATTTGTTGAAGAGACTTTCCTTTCTCCATTTTATGTTCTTGGCTCCTTTGTCAAAGATTAGCTGTTCATAGATGTTTCCTTTTATTTCTGGGCTTTCAATTCTATTCCATTGATCAGTGTGTCTGTTTTTCTGCTAGTACCATGCTGTTTTGATTACTGTAGCTTTGTAGTGTGTTTTGAAGTCAGAGATTGTGATGCCTCCAGCTTTGTTCTTTTTTCTCAGGATTGCTTTGGCTATTTGGGGTCTTTTGTTGTTCCACATAAGTTTTAGGATTGTTTGTTCTATTTCTGTGAAGAATGTCATTGGGATTCTGATTGGCATTGCATTGAATTTGTCAATTGCTTTAGGTAATATAGACATTTCAACTATGTTGATTCTTCCAATCCATGAACACAGAATATCTTTCCATTTCTTTCTGTCTTCTTAAATTTCTTTCAGTAATGTCTTATAGTTCTCAGTATACAGGTCTTTCACTTCCTTGTTTAAATTTGTTCCTAGGTATTTTATTCTTTGAGTTGTAGGTGTGAATGGGATTGTTTCCTTGATTTCTCTTTCTCCAAGTTTGTTGTTAGTGTATAGAAATGCAACTGATTTTTATATGCTGATTTTGTACCCTGCAACTTTACTTGATTCATTTATTATTTCTAATAGTTTTTGATTATTTGTTACCTTTACATCAATACCACTACACTGTTTTGATTGCTCTAGCTTTGTAACAGATGTCAAAATCAGGTAGTGTTAGCTCTCCAACTTTGTTCTTTTTCAAAGTAGGTTGGACTGTTTTAAGTCCTTTGTATTTCCATATACATTTAGAATCAGCTTGTGAATTTTAGCTAAGAAGCCTGCTGGGATTTTGATTAGGATTTCATTGAATCTAGGCACCAATTTTGGGAGAATTGATATTTTAACAGTATTAGACTTCTTTATTTTTTCTTGGCAATATTTTATAATTTTCAATGTTCGTATATTTCACATCTTTTATCAGATTCATCGCTACATATTTCACATTTTTCTGCTATTGTAAATAATACTTAAAAAATTTTCAATTTACAATTGTTCTTTGCCAGTATATAGAAATACAATTGATTTTTTAAAATATTGATCTTATATCCTCAAACCTTGCTAAACTCACTTATTAGTTCTTGTAGCTTTTTTCTATAGATTTCATCAGATTTTTTACATAGACCGTCATGTTGCTTGTAACTAAAGACAGTTTTATTTATTTATTGCATTTGGTTGCCTTTTGTTTCTTTTACTTGCCTAATTGTACTGGCTAGAACCTGTACATTTTTTTCCAGCTTTATTGAGATATGACTGACATTGTGAAAGTTTAAGATGTACAATCCATTGATGTGAAACCCTTATATATTGCAAAATGATTACCACCTTCATCATGTCACATAATTACTATTTCGTTTTTGTGGTGAGAACATTTAAGATTTACTCTCTTAGCAACTTTCAAGTATACAATACGGCACTGTTAACTATAATCACCATGTTGTATGTTAGATTGCCAGAACTTATTCATTTTATTTTATTTTATTTTATTTTGTTTTTAAAGATTGGCACCTGAGATAACAACCTTGCCAATCTTCTTTTTATTTATTTATTTTTTCTTCTTCTCCCCAAAGCTCCCCCGGTACATAGTTGTATATTCTAGTTGTAGATCCTTCTGGCTGTGCTGTGTGGGACGCTGCCTCAGCGTGGCCTGATGAGCAGTGCCATGTCCACGCCCAGGATCCGAACCCGTGAAACCCTGGGCCGCCGAAGCAGAGCGTGCGCACTTAACCACTCGGCCATGGGGCTGGCCCCAGAACTTATTCATTTTATAATTGGAAGTGTAGACCCTTTGACCAACATCTCCCCATATCCCCCACCCCACAGCCCATAATAACCACCATTCTACTATCTGTTTCCTGAGTTCAGCATTTTTAGATTCCATATGTAGGTGAGATCATACGGTATTTGTCTTTCTCTATCTGACATATTTCGCTTAGCACAATGCCCTTAATTTCATCCATATTGTTGCAAATGGCAGGATTTCCTTCTTTCTCATGGCTAAATAATATCCCATTGTGTATGTATTTATGTATATATATACCACATCTTTTTTATCCATTTATCCATTGACAGACACTTAGGTTGTTTCCATGTCTTGGCTATTGTGAACAATGCTGCAAAGAACATGGGAGTGCAGACATCTCTTTGAGATCCTGTTTTCATTTCCTTTGGATATACACCCAGAAATGGGATTACTGGATCATATAGTAGTTCTATTGTTAGTTTTTTGAGGAACCTCCATATGCTTCCATAGTGGCTGCACCAATTTACGTCCTCACCAAACAGTGCACAAGGCTCCCTTTTCTCCACAGCCTAGCTAACACTTGATATCTCTTGTCTTTTGGGTGATAGCTATTCCAACAAATATGATATCTCATTGTAGTTTTGATTTGCATTTCCCTGATGATTAGCCATGATAAGCATCTTTTTGTGTACCTACTAGCCATTTGTATGTCTTCTTTGGAAAAATATTTATTCAGTTCCTTTGCACATTTTTAAATTGGATTGTTTGTTTTTGCTATTGAGTTGTATGAATTCTTTATATATTTTGGATATTAACCCCAGATACAAAATTTGCAAATATTTTCTCCTATTCTGGAGGTTGTCTTTTCATTTTGTTGATTGTTTATTTTGCTGTGCAGAAGCTTTTTAGTGTGATAAAGTCCCACTTATTTAGTTTTGTTTTTGTTGCTTCTGCTTTTGGTGTCATATCCAAACACCATGGCCAAGACCAACGTTGAGGAGGTTTTCCCCTGTTTTCTTCTAGGAGGTTTACAGTTTCATTCTTAGGGTTAAGTCTTTAATCTATTTTGAGTTAATTTTTGTGCGTGGTGTAAGATAAAGGTCCAATTTCATCCTGCTGTATGTGGTTATCCAGTTTTCCAAGCACAATTTATTAAAGAGACTGTCTTTTTCCTGTTGAGTATTCTTGGCTCCCTTGTCTCGTGTTAGTTGACTATATATGTGAGGGCTTCTTTCTGGGCTCTCAATTCTGTTCCATTGGTCTGTGTGTCTATTTTTAACCATACTGTTTGAACACTACAAGTTTGTAGTAGAGTTTGAAATCAGGAAGTGTGATGCCTCCAGCTGTGTTTTTCTTTCTCAGGATTGCTGTGTTCTTCTTTCTTAGGCTTGCTTTGGGGTCTGTTGTGGTTCCATACAAATTTTAGATTGTTTTTTCTATTTCTGTAAAAAAGGTCACTGGAATTTTGATAAGAATTGTGTTGACTCTATAGATGGCTTTGGTCAGTATGGACATTTTAACAATATTAATAATTTTTCTGATCCACAAAGATGGGATATCTTTCCATTTGTTTGTGTCTTCTTCAATTTCTTTTTATCGAAGTCTTATAGTTTTCAGTGTACAGATCTTTCATCTCCTTGGTTCAATTTATTCCTAAGTATTTTATTGTTTTTGATGCTATTGTGAATGAGATTTTCTTTAATTCTTTTTCAAATATTTCATCGCTAGTGCAGAGAAGAGCAACCATTTTCTGTATGTTGATTTTGTATCCTACATCTTTACTGAATTAGTTGATTAGTTCTAACAGTTTTTTGGCAGAGTCTTTAGGATTTTCTCTATATAAAATCGTATCACCGGCAAACAAAGACAGTTTTCCTTCTTCCTTTGCAATGTGGATGCCTTTTCCAATCTTACCTGATTGCTCTGGCTAGGATTTCTAGTATTATGTTGAATAGGAGCGGTGAGAGTAGCATTCTTGTCTTGTTTCTGCTCTAAGAGGAAAAGCTTTCAACCTTTTGAGCCAGCTCTGATGGCCTAGCAGGTAAAGTTTGGCGTGCTCCACTTTGGCAGCCTGGGTTCAGTTCCCAGGTGCAGAACCACACCACTCATCTGTCGGGAGCCGTGCTGTGGTGGTGGCTCACATAGAAGAACTAGAAAGACTTACAACTAGAATCTATGCAACTATGTATTGAGGCTTTGGGGAGGAGATAAAACAAAGAAAGATGAAGATCGGCGACAGATGTTAGTTCAGGGTTAATCTTTCCCAGCAAACAAACACACAAAAAGCTTTCAACTTTTCATCATGTATGATATTAATTGTCAGCTTGTCATATATGGCCTTTATCATATTCCTTTGTATACCCAATTTGTTGAGCATTTTTATCATGAAAGGATGTTGTATTTTGTCTAATGTTTTTTTCTGCCTCTATTGAAATGTTCATATGATTTTTGTCTTTCATTTCATTAATGTTGTGTATCACATTTATTGATTTGCATTGAACAATCCTTGCATCCTTGGGATAAATCCTGCTTGATCCTGGTGTATGATCCTTTTAATGTGCTGTTGAATTTGATTTAATGATATTTTATTGAGATTTTTTGCATCTATATTCATCAGGGATATTGGTTTGTAGTTTTCTTTTACTGCAGTGTGTTTATCTGGCTTTGGTATCAGGGTAATGCTGGTCTTATAAAATGAGTTTGGAAGTGTTCCCTTCTCTTCACTTTCTTGGAAGAATTTGAGAAGGATTGGTGTTAATTTTTTAAAAAAATGTTTGGTAGAATTCACCAGTGAAACCATCTGATTCAGGGCTTTTCTTTGTTGGGATTTTTTTATTACTGATCCAATCTCCTTACTCATTACTGGTCTTTTCATATTTTCTATTTCTTCATGATTCAGTTTTGGTAGGTTGTATGTTTCTAGGAATTTATTAATTTCTTCTTGGTTATTCAATTTGTTGGTGTAAAATTTTTCATAGTATTCTCTTATGATCTTTCATATTTCTGTGGTATCACTTATAATGTTTCCTTTTTCATTTCTGATTTTATTTGAGACTTCTCTCTTTTTCTCTTAGTCTGGTTAAGGTTTGTCAACTTTGTTTATCTTTTTAAAAAAAACAACTCTTAGGATTGTTATTTATTCTATTGTTTTTTTTAGTCTCTATTTCATTTATTTCTGCTCTGATCTTTGCTATTTCCTTCTTTCTACTAAATTTGGGCTTAGTTTCTTCTTCTTTTTCTTGTTCCTTGAAGTGTAAATTTAGGTTGTTCACTTGAGATCTTTCTTTTTTCTTAATGCAGGTATTTATTGCTATAAACTTCCCTCTTAGACCTGCTTTTGCTACATCCCATAGGTTTTGGTATGTCATGTTTTCATTTGTTTCAAGATATTTTTTGATGTCGCTTTTGATTTCTTCTTTGACCCATTGGTTGTTCAAGAGTGTGGTGTTTAACTTCCACATATTTGCACATTTTCCAGCTTTCCTCCTCTTATTGGTTTCTAATTTCATACCATTGTGGTCAGGAAAGATAATTGGTATGATTTCAATCTTCTTACATTTGCTAAGACTTGTTTTGTGACTTATCATATGATTTATTCTGGAGAACATTCCATGTGTGCTTGAGAAGAATGTGTATTCTGCCGCTGTTTGGGTGTAATGTTCTGTGCATGTCTGTTAGATCCATTTAGTCTGAAGTGTGGTTCAAGTCCAATGTTTCTTTGGTGCTTTTCTGTTTGGATGATCTATTCATTGTTGAAAGTGAGGTATTGAATTTCACTACTATTATTGTATTGTTGGTTGTTTTTTTTTTTTTTTTACCTCATATCTATTAGTATTTGCTTAATATATTTATGTGCTCCTGTGTTGCATGCATGTATATTTATGTTTGTTATGTCTTCTGATGAATTGACCAATTTGTCATCATATAAAGACCTTCTTTGTCCCTTATAATGTTCTTTGCTCTAAAATCTGCTTTGTCTGATATTGATATAGCCACTCCACAAATCTATAGAGACAGAAAGTAGATTAGTGGCTTCATGGAGCTAGAGGGTGAGTGTTGAGGGGAGATGGGGAGTGATTGATAATGGATACAGGATCTCTTTTTTAGGATCTGACTGTGATGATGGTTGCACAACTCTGTGAATATACTAAAAACTATTGTGTAGTATACTTTAAATGGATGACTTGCATGACACGTGAATTTTCTCTCAATAATATATATGTATATATATGTGTGTGTGTGTGTATATATATAGGGTTGTGTGTGTGCATATAGATAGATAGATAAGGTTATGTATATACATATACATGCCTATATATGTGTGTAGATAGATAAATAGATAGATAGATAGTTACTCAAGATTAGTGTTAGCTTAGCATATCTTGCTTTGCCCTTTTACTTTTAACCTAATCATTTCTTGTAGGCAGCATAGAGTTGGGGTCTGCTTATTCATCTCATCTGACAATCCCTGCCTTTTAATGGATGTATTAGGCCATTTACATTTAATGTGATCATTGATATGGTTAGGCTTAATCTAACGTGTTGGTAGGTGTTCTCCATATGTTTCATCTTTTCTTTGTTCTTTTTTTTTTTTTAACTTCTTTTGGATCAACTGAGAATTTTTTATGATTCCATGACATTTCCTTTATTGTCTTATTAGCTGTAACTTTTTCTTTATTTTACTGTTGCTTTAGTGTTTATTAGCATACATCTGTAACCTATCACAGTCTACCTTCAAGGATATTATATCACTTCATATTTAGTATAAGCATCTTACAATTGTATACTTCAATTTCTCCCCTCCAAGACTTTGTGCTATAGTTTTCCTACATTTTACTTTTATATGTGTTGTACATCCCACATTAGACAGTTATTATTTTGTTTATACAGTCTATTATCTTTCCAAAATATTTATATAATAAGAAAAAAACTTATACATATTTACCCATGTAGTGACCATTTCCATTCTTCTTTATTCCTTTGTGTCAATTCATATTTCCACATGATGTTACTTTGCTTCTTCCTGAAGGACTTCTCCTCTCTTCCAATGACTCCAACTGTACATATGTTATGCCTCCTGTGGTTATCCCACAGCTCACTAATGTTCTTTTGTTTTTTGGGGGTTTTTTTGGATTCTTTTTCCTCTGTGTATTTCATTTTGGATCGTTTCTTTTACTTTGCCTTCAAATTCATGAATTTTTTTCTTCTGCCATGTATAATCTATTATGACTCTCAGCCAGTGTCTTTTTCATCTTAGACTCTACAGTTTTCATCTCTCCAAGTTCAATTTGGGAATTTTAAAAAATATCTTCTATGTTTCTAGTTTCTGAACATTATAGAATACATTTATGAAAACTGTTTAATGCTAATTCTACTGTCTGGAGAGTTTCACTTGGTTGGTTCCTCTTGGGTCATGATTTTCTGCTTCTTTGCAAGCATGGTAATTTTGATTAGATGCCTGGCATTGTGAGTTTTTCTTTTACGGTGCTGGAAGTTTTTGTATGTTTATAAATATTCTTGAACTTTGTGTTGGGACACAGTTAAATCACTTGGCAGGTAACTCAGATCTTGCTTTTAAAATTTTTTAGATAGGACCAAAGCAGTGTTTAACCCAGGGCTGATTATTTCCTGCCGCAGAGGTAAGACCCTTCTAAGTTCTCTACCCAATGTCTCACAATTATGAGGTTTTCCAGTCTGGCTGGTGGGAGCAGGCAGCATTCCTAACCTGTGTGAAATTTAGGCACTGTTCTCTCTAATCATGTTAGTTGGTTCCTACCCTGGCTTCACATGGTTTCCTCACATGAGTTTGCTGATCAGTACTCGGTTGAATACTCAACAGGTACTTGCTGGAGATCTGTGGAGTTCTTTCCCTGTGCTGGCTTCTCCTCTTTAGTGCTCTTGACTGTGAATCTAGATGCTTAGTTTCCCAGACTCTCAGCTCTGTCACCTCCACTCAGGGTGTCTGCCAGGCTCACCTGAAATGCCCCTTTCTTGCACTGTGGCCTGGGAACTCTCTCAAGGCAGTAAGCAGGGGTAAGAGCTCTCTTGATTTGTTTCCCGTGTCTCAAGAATCACTGTCCTTCATCTTCTGATGTCCAGTGTCTTGAAAGCCATGTTTCATATATTTTGTCATTTTTTGTTGTTAGTTCACATGGGAGGGTATATGCAGTCCTCATTACTTCATTTTATCTGAAACCAGAATTTACAATTTTCTCTTATGAAAGAACTTACAAATTTATAAATTTATAGAATTTGTAAATTTCTCTTGATTTCTTTAATTAAGAGAAAAAAACCAGTATTTTGTATTTACCCAGAACTCTTTCTATTTCTTTCTATAAATGTGCATTTCCTTCTGCCATCATTTCCCACTCCTCTGGAGAATGCCCTTTATTATTTATTTTAGTGTGCATATAATGACTAGAAATTCTTCAAGATTTTATTTGTCTGAACAAATGCTTTATTTTGCTGTCATTTTTGAGGCCTATTTTTTGCTGAATATAGAATTGTAGCTTGACAGTTTTTTTTCAACCGTGGTAAAAATCTGGTTCCATTATCTTCTAGCTTGCATTGTTTCTTTTAGAAGTCAATGTCGTTATTGTTGTTCCTCTGAATATAACGTGTCATTTTTCTCTATCTGCTTTAAGATTTTCTCTTTGCATTAGTTATTTATTACTACATAACAAACTGCTCCAAAACTTACTGGTTTACAACATTAAACTTTAATTATGTCATAGTATCTGTGGGTCAGGAATTCGGGAGCAGCTTAGTTTCATGTTGTTTCCTTGGGATCTGTCATGAGATTGTGGTCAAGATGTCGACTGGAGCTACAGTCACCTAAAGGTCTGGCTGAGACTGGAGGATGCATGCCCAGGATGGTCCACTCACATGGCCACTGGCAGGGGGCGTCAGTTCCTTGCTGGTTGTTGGCAGGAGGCCCCAGTTTCGTACCATGTGGACCTTTCCACGGGTCTGCATGAGTCTTCTCGTGACATGGCATCTGAGTTTCCCTAGAGTGAATGATCCAAGAGTGAGTGCAGAGGAAGCCACCTCTTATGACCGAGTCTCAACTCACATATTGTCCCTTCTGCCATATTCTCTGCTAGAAGGGAGTCACTAAGTCCAGCCTACACTCAAAGGGAGAGGAATTAGGCACCACCTCTTAAAGGGACGGGTATGAAAGAATTTCTAGACATGTTATAAAATCACCACACTTTCCATTTTTAATTTTCATCAATCTGACTATGATATGTCTAGGATGGGTTTTTTTCTTTTTTGGCCTTACTTATCTTGCTTAGGGTTTGTTGAGCATCTTAAAACTGTGATATATGTACTTCTCATCATTTAATTATTATTTCCTCAAAAAAATTTTGCTGCGTTATCTATCCTTCCCTTCTAGGACTCCAAATATATGTCAGACAGCTTAATATTATGCCACAGGTTGCCAATGCTCTGTTATTTTTCTGTCATTTTCTTTCTCAGCTTTTGTTTGGATAATTGTGTTGACCAAGCTTCAAGTTTCGCTTATCCCTTCTTTTGTAGTATGTAAGTCCATAAGTGAATTCTTTATTCCAGATCATGAATTTTTCCTTTCTATTATTTCTGCTCAGTTCATTTTAGAGTTACTATTTCTCCTCTGAAATCCCCCATCTCTTCACCCTTTATGCCCATCTTTTCCTGAATATTCTGTAAAATATTTATAATACTTTTTAAAAGTCTTTTCTGCTTATTCCGATAAGTAGGTCATCTATGGATTTGCTTCTAGTGGCTACTTTTTCTCTTGGTTGTGGGTCATATCAGTGGTATGTTATGAATGTTTAACAACCAGCTCTCTGGTGAAGAGGAAGGATAGGAGAAGAAAAAGAAAAAGAAAAAGAATCTGCAGCAGTGGCCCTGGTTTGTAATATCAGCCAGTTTCCGTTGTGTAAATACTCCCACCGTAGCTGAGTATGAGTTGTCAACATAACATAATAACAGAACTGAATGCAGAGTTATAAAGAGATGTGCACACCTGGCTCTCATGAGCAGAGCTGGCTCCAGCCCACCATTGCATTTTTTCCTACTTCCTCATATGTGTTAAAGTATTTTTTATTTTTTATGAATACTACCTAGAAAAAATGTGAGGACTGAAGAAGAATTTTGCTCTGTTTGGTGATGTCTTTCATAGAGAGTGTAGACACTTTCCTCTGCTTTGTGGTAAGGAGCAGATCAATCAGATTCTTCCTGGGTTGGGCTGATGGGTGCTGGGTTTCAGTTTTAATTAGATTGAGTTCACCTGTGATTAGCTCTATTCCAACCTCAAGTGCAATGAGCAGCTTTTCAATCTTGTTATCGAGCTGGGAGAGGGTTTGGCTGCAGTTTCGGATGGTCTTTTGGTTACGTTTGGATGCGGTTCCGGCAGGGCCTTGGAACTGAAGTGCTGGAAGAAGGCAGAACACCATGTGATGCTCTCAGGAAGGCCGTGTCGCTCTGCGGTGGAACCCAGAGGCTGTGGAGTCAGACAGCTTGCACTGGGGTCTGAGCTCCTCTCCTTGATGGTTGTGTGACTTTGAACAAAACCCTAGCCTGTCTCACCCTCAGTTTCCTATCTGGGAAATGGGAGTGATGCCTACCTTGTGGGGTTACTGTGAGAAGGAAATGAGATGAGCTATGCGACATGACTAGTTCAGTGCCTGACACACGGTAACTCCTTTTCAGTGTCAGTTACTGCAGTCCTCTGCGGTCAGAGTACTGGTTTCTCCTGCAGGGCCTGCCTTAGCCCCACCTCTAACAGGGCAACAGTAAAGGGGGCCCTACAGGGGCTTTAGTCCCCCCATAATTGCTACCTGCCCTCCTCTAAGACATCACTCAAAATAACATTGCCTGATATGGACAAATGGCATTTTTTCTCCAGCTTACATAAAAGTATATCTAAGACTACTATTATGGGCTGAACTGTGTTCACCCCCCGCAAAAAAGCTATGTTGAAGTCCTAACCCTGAGTACCCCAAGATGCGAACTTATTTGGAAATAGAGTCTTTGCAGATTTTACCAAGTTAGGATGAGGTCATTAGGGTGGGCCCTAATCCAGTATGACTGGTTCCCTACAAAACGGTGAAATCTGGACACAGACAGACACCCAGAGGGAGGACGATGTGAAGACGCACGGGAGAATGCCACGTGAAGATGGGAAGTTGGAGTAAGGCAGCTGCAAGCCGAGAATCTCCGAGGTCTGCTGGCCACCAGCAGAAGCTAAGAAGAGGCAAGGAGCGCAGCCCTGCCCACACCTTGATCTCAGACTTCCAGCCTCTAGGATTGTGACACAATAAGTGTCTGTTGTTTTAAGCCAGCCGGTTTGGGGCACTTTGTTGTGGCAGTCCTAGGACACTGATGCAAGCTCCTTCAGAAAGGGTGACTTTACTGACCCAAGGTACCACCAAGTAAAGTCCCCTGCACCCCTCGGTGCTCCCTCAGCATCTCAGCCTCTTCCCCGGAGTCCCCCTCGTAGTCGGGCCTCTGGAGCTGCCTCTGCGCCTGCCCCACCCAGACCGGAAGCTACGGTCCTGCTCCGCACTCTCCCAGTCCCATCCTGCTCTCACTTCCAGGAACCGGCTCTCCTCTCACTCCCCAAAGGGGGACCTGGACCTACAGGGAGGAGAACAAGCCTTGAGTCCCTCCTGCAATCCTGGGCTCTGCACGCAGTCCCCCACCCCGTGGGACCCTTGCAGCCCTACCTCCACGAGAAGGGCGCTGCCGGCCCTGTGGCCGTGGTGGAAGACACTGAGGCTCACGGCAGATGGGTGACCCACCAAAGCCAGATGGCTTGTGAGGAGAGTGCCAGGAGTCAGGCTCAGGGGGCACTCCAAAGCCTTCCTCTTTGCACGGCCCCAGGCTGATGCCACGCTGTGTGCTGGCCCCGTCCTCCAGAGGCTGTCCCGGCAGGCCTGCCTGGTCCGGCTGAAGGGCTCTCCTGCAGGCTTCGGGCACTCAACCTGGAGAAGCAAGCTCCCTTCCAGGGGGCTCTGGTTGGGCGGGAGGGCTCTCCAGGGCTAGGATGGTCTTTTCCTGTTGAACAATAATTTTCTCTCCCACTGACCTTACTCAGGGAAAACACGCTGGGAACAGAGCAGAAGCTTGTGAAGACACCACATCCTCTCAGGCGCTTCCCTTCCTCTTTTTTAATCAGTTATCCTGATGTTCGTCAATTGCATAACATCCTATTAATTGTTTTCCATCCTCCCTAATCTGACCTGGACACTCTGCTGAAGGCTGGCTGGAGCTTGGCGGGGTGGACAGGGCACTGGGAGGCCTGGGGTCCAGTTCTGGCTTGTCCCCTCGCTCCCTGTGTGACCTTGGACAGGTCACCTGATGCCGATGGCAGTGATAATGACGCTGTTTGCTGAGCACCTACCATGCTCTGCACTCCTTGCAAAAGTCATCTCATCCACACTCACAGGCCCATAGGACGTGATGGGGCCCCACCGCCAGACGTGGGAGGTGAGGCTCAGCAATGTTGAGTAACTCCAATGAGGCCACCAACGATTGACGTCAGGCTGGGGTGACACTACACCATGCTGCTGCCACTTCCGCCGTCTGGGCTCCAGTTTCCCCAACTGTGAAATGAGGGACTGGACTAGATGGTCATTAGGCCCCTTTCCAGCTTCCTGGGCAAATGGCTCCACTCTTGTCCCCCTAAAAATCTCTTCTCCATCTGGTGACCAGTGGCCCTTTACAGCCCACACCAGGCCATGCCCCTGGCACAGTCTGCAGGCCCTCATTTACTGTGTGTCTTCCCCTGAGGGCAGGGGCCTCGTCCGCCCTCTCATGGCTGAGTCCCTGTGCAGAGAACAGTGCCGGGCGCACGGTGGGTGCCTGGGCAGTGGCCATTGATGGAGCTGAATCAGCACAGCCCGGGGGCGGCGTCCAGAGGCAGGAAGGGCCGGGCTGGCAGGGGAGTTTGTAGGGGTAGCCTGGCCATGCTGGGTGGGTCCTGAGCTGGTTAGAATTTCCAGCTCGCCTGCCCGAGTATCAGTTGCAGAAAATGGTGAAGCTGGTGATGCTGGTCTTTGGCTCTTGGGCTGACTCCCTTGACCGTCATCCCAAGCCCATCTCTGCCAGGTGCCAGCTCGCTGTCACCAAAGTCTTATCTGTTTCTGTCTCTTAAATAGCTACCTGTATTTTCATGAGGTCTTAGTGAACATAAAGTACTGGGAATCCAAAGGGGGACAGTGCCAATGGGGGGATTTTAGACATTGTGAAAGACTAGAGGAGACAGATTTTGGGTCAGCTCACCCTGCCATTTTGCTCCGCCCCTTCTCCATGTGAAAGACTAGAGGAGACAGATTTTGGGGCAGTTAGTGTCTAAGCAGGACCTCAAAGCCTTCCTGGTGTGGGGTGACTCACTCCAGGGGGGTCTGCCACCTGAAGAGATGTGGCTGCTCCCAGGTCACCTGTTTCAGGAAGGGTGGCAGCAACTGTCACGTTCCTACTAATGGTAACTCTCTCACCTCTCCCCATTGTAGGATTGTGGTCATCTCTTCAGATTCATCCATCCCAACCTCATTCCACCAAAATGGACCTGAGGCCTAGAGAGAGTAGTAACTAGCCTGAAGTTACACAGCAAGACAATGGCCCGTGCTAGATAACCCAATCCTTCTGACTCCCAGTCTTTCCCCATCTCTTTCCCCTAGAAAGTGCCTTATCTGGAATTTTGGCCTCTAGATTCTCTCCCTGTGACAAGGACCAGGGCAAAGGTGGTTTCAAGAGCTAGGCGAAAACCTGCCCCTTGAAAAGGGCCCAGGGAAGCTAGGGACAGAGAGAAACGGGACAGGACCAGCAAGTCGATCTGGTTCCTCCCGGGGGAAGACGCGGCCCCAGCCTCCTCTTCCCTCAGGACAGTCCACGTTGAGCGATGGAGTTTCTGGCAGGCCTGGGAGCCCCGGCAGCCCTGCAGGCCGGTGACTGAAGCCCTCGTAATGTCTACGAGGCAGGAACTGGGGTCATGTTCCACTGGCCCATATGTCCCTTCCACAGCACCGGTGCTGACAGGTCTGACGTGTGTCAGATGTGCTCCCCTGGGAGCCCCTGCCAGCCCCCAGCCACAGGAAGCCTGCAGCGGCCTGTGCTGGTGACACCTGCCCTGGACCTGTCTGTGCTGCGACCGGGCAGCAGGCAGGGGGGTGGGACGCAGAGATGAAGCCTGCTGTTCACGCCTGGCTGGGTTTAGGACACTCTGGGCACAGAGCCTGCTGAAAGCTCAGGGTGGTGGTGGGGGGCACCGGAGCCAAGAGGCAGAACCCCAGCTCACGCTACAGGCACAGACTCGGGGCGTCTTGAATACAAGACGCTTGTAAAGCTTTAGAGTCAAAGTGCTTCTGTTTATAATGTTGAGATGAACACGGGGCCTCCAGAAGCACATAGAGGGGGCCCTGCTCACTCTTGGGGAGCAAGGAAGGCTTCCCATGGTCATGGCGTCTGAGCGCCTAACCGATAACGTGTATTCTAACGCTATAGTTAGGCCAGCATTCAAGACCTTCAGCTCTGTCTAGTGGAAATATAATGCAAGTCACATGCGTAATTTAACATTTTCTAGCAGCTACATTAAAAAAAGTAAAAAGAAACGAGTGGCATTAGTTTCAACATATTGTATTTAACTCAATACATCTAACACCTTACTATTTCAACACATAATCAATGTAAAAATTATTAAGTTATGACATTCCTTTTTAAAAAAATACAAAGTCTTCAAAATCTGGTGTGCATTTTACACGTCAAGCACATCTCAACTTGGGTGCTGCATTTTCATCAGAAATGCTTGATCAGTGTTTAGATTTCATAAAATTTACAGCAGAAAAGCAACCATGTTGTTCTAAATATATTAAAAAGTTTTTCAACAAGTGAATCAAGTATCAGTTTTTGAATTTAAATTTAATTTTAAATTTAAGTGAATTAAAATTTGAATTTTTAAAAATGAATTAAAATTAAAAAGTAAAATCGAAATTTCAGTTCCTTTGTCACTCTAGCCACACTTCAAGTGCTCGGTGGCTGCTGCCTTGGATAGCACAGACTTTTGTCTCCAGGCCTCCCTCTGGCCTCTCCTGAATGCGTTCTGGTCACCCACCTTCCTGTCCCTGTGCACATGTCGCTCACTCCTCAAGATGCCCTCTCCTCCCATCGACATCTCTAAGCCCCGCCCCCCAGCCAGACCCCACCCCGCTCACCCCCCCCCAGCAGAGGGTGTCAGGGACGAGCACCCCTGCTGACAATCCCTGAGTCTCACTGTGGCCTCATTTCCTGTCCCTACAGCCTGTGAGGGCCGTCTGTCATCATGTGGAGAGGTGGCAGCAGGGCTGGGACCAAGACCTGCCCTTCCTTTTTCCCAGCTCTCTTTCCACACCTCTTCTCCCTCATCCTCCCGGAGCTGGGCCAGGTGTGCAAGGAGGCAGCTACAGCATGATGCTTAAGACCTCACTCTGGTGCCCCCGGGGGCTTCCCAGGCCTTGCCTGCGGGCGGGGTGGGCAGTGGCGGGGAGGCCAGGGAGAGCCTCACAGCCTTGCTCGCCTTCTTCAGAACACTGAACTCAGGAGCAGGGAGACGAGCCTCTTGGGTGGGGCATGTCACAGAAGGGGCCGAGGCTCACCCAGGGAGGGGGTGGCAGTTACCCCAGCAAAGCTTCTGCCTCGACCCTAACTCTAGGCTGGCCAGCCTCTTCGGGCCTCAATTTTCCACCTGCCCAAAAGGACCTCCTCATTCTTTGAAGATGGTGACCTCTGAGAGAACAGCAGGGTGGGCTTGCCAAATCCAGCAGACACCTGTGGCTGCCTCCATTAGTGTTCCACCTGGAGCATTTGCTCAGCCACGCCTGGGGCTGATTCCTATAGACGCCACGTTCAATCCAGAGGGGATCGGAGGCCCCTTTATGCCATACGGGCCCCATATCACCACCAGTTCCTCCCCTGTTATCTCCCATCAAAAGAAGGACTGGCTCTCGCTGTCCCTCAGTTTCTGCCCCTTGGGAGACTTCTTGCCCCATTCTGGCCTATGAGCTCCGATGGTGTCCCACAAGCTCCAAACATCGACCCAGTGTCCCCAACCCCTTCAAGAAAACACTCTCCTTCTTCCTCTGTCCTCCATGGCTCCTGCCAACCAGGATCTCTGCAAACCTAACTTTCCGCAGTTGGTACGGCAAAAACAACAGATATTTACCTGTGCACGTCTACCTTGGACAAGTCTGCCCCATCCCTGGCAGTTCCTATATCTGTCCCCTCCTCCCTCCCAGAGAGCAGCTACACAACCAAGATGGGCCATGGAGGCACCTAGCGGAGTGCCTGGCACAAGTCAGGGGCTTGCCGAGTTGAAAGGCGGAAGGTTGGAGGACCCTCTCTTCTGCGTGAGTCCTTTAGGGCACAGGGTGGAAATGTGACAGGAGGATCCAGGGAGGGAGGCGAGCACAGAGGAGGGGCCTGACATAGCTGTTAAACAATTGAGCCTTTACAGAGCCAAGACCAGTCCTGCAAAGAAGCCCAGAGCCACCTGTCTGCGGTGACCGCTGGCCAGCAGTGTGCCAGCCACTCCCTGGAGAGGGACAGTGTTCCAAGGCCGGAACACAGGGTGCGTGTTCTCCAGCCACCAGGATTAGTTAGCCATTGCTAGAGTCTGGAGGCATGACTATGCCCATTGGTTCTTCTTAAAGCTTTGTTTATTCTGGGTAGAAACAAATTACCCATCATGTCATCACTTCTTTTTCTGGATCATGTGAAACAAGCTGTGTAAGCGTCCTCCTGGCCTGCCCTTACCCAGTCGCTGCAGGCAAGGAACCTCCCAGCCTCTGTGAACAGTTGCAGGTGCATTTCTCAAACAAACCCTAAGACTATACAGACATGTCCATTTATACCAACACGGCTAAAATAACTACTTTTAAAAACAAAAATGGGCATATGCTTTATATTGGGGTATAACTTCTTTTCCACTTAACATTATCACATTGATATTATTTGAGGTCAGCACACAAAGATCAACACCGTTTTCTTCAATGTCTGCGTGGCGTTCTGAAGAATGGCTGCATCATAGTTTGGTGAGCCAGTTGTCCTTCAATGGACACATGGGTTGTTTTGAGTGTGGGGTGTGTGTATGTGTATGTGTGTGCAGGCGTGTGTGCGTGTATGTGAACATAAGCCATGCTTCAAGGCCACCCACACCAGTTGGTCTCATGAGACTGGAAACGCCAGCTCTTGGCTACACTCGACGTCCCTGCCACCAGCTTTGTGAATGGGTGTTGTAAGTCCCAGGGGAGCTGGAGGCCTGGGTGGGAGTGTGGATGGTGCAGGCTGCTGCCCACTGCCAGGAAGGTGGGCCAGCAGGGCATGCAGCCTGGTGGCAGCCCCCAGCCCTCCTCCTCAGACGCTGTCCCCATCACAGGCTCTGGCTCCTCCTGGACCCATCCCAGGCTTTGCAGGGAGAGCCAGGAGCGGTGAGGCTGGAGAACCTCTCACCTGGAGCTGTGAGGATAGGGAGGAAGCACTCCTGCAGATCCAGTCTGGGGACACTCATTACAGTCGTGTGTCGCTCAACAAGGCGGATGTGTTCCAAGAAATGCGTCGCCAGGAGGTTTCATCATTGTGCGACACCCTAGCGTGCACTTACACAGACCTGGGTGGTGTAGCCTAGCTCACCCCAGGCTGTACGGTATAGCCTATTGCCCCCGGCTACAAACCTCTACAGCATGTGGCTGTGCCGAGGACTGCAGGCAACTGTAACACAGTGGCATTTATCCAAACAGAGAAAAGCTACAGTAACAATACAGTACAAAAGATAGCAAAACGGCACACCTGTACAGGGCGCTCGCCATCACTGGAGCTTGCGGGGCTGGCAGCTGTGGGTGAGTGGGGAGTGAGTGTGGAGGCCTGGGGCACCACTGTGCACTACTGTGGACTTTGGAAACTACACCAAATTTATAAGAAAAATATTTTTCTTTCTTTACTAATAAACTAACTTTAGCTTCCTGTAACTTTTTTGCTTTATGAACTTTTAAATTATTTTTTAACTTTGACTCTTGTAATAACACAGCTTAAAACACATTATACAGCTGTACAAAAATATTTCTTTATGTTATTATTCTGTAAGTTTTTCTGTTTTTAAAATTTTTTATTTTTAAACTTTTTTATTAAAAACTAAGATACAGGGGCCAACCCAGTGACATAGTGGTTAAGCCTGCGCACTCCACTTTGGTGGCCTGGGGTTCACGGGTTCAAATCCCAGGCGAGGACCTATGCACCACTCATCAAGCCATGCTGCGGCAGGTGTCCCACATATGAAGTAGAGGAAGATGGGCACGGATGTCAGCTCAGGGCCAGTCTTCCTAAAAAAAAAACACACCCCAAACAAACAAACAAACAAAACTAAGACACAAACACACACATTAGCCTAGGCTACACAGGGTCAGGATCATCAGTATCACTGTCTTCCACCTCCACATCTTGTCCACCAGAAGGTCTTCAGGGCAATAACACACGTGGAGCCGTCATCTCCTGTGATAATGATGCCTTTTTCTGGAACACCTCCTGGAGGACGCCCTGAGGTTCTTCTTGAGGAGGTTTCACTATTTTCAGAATCGTGTCCATGGTGGTTTGCTTTTTTTCATCACGGATTTTCTTGTGAGCAGATAATGCACCATGAACATCCCTCTCTGTTAATGAAAACCTTTCAACATTGGGGTCCATGTTTTTTAAGGAGCTTGTTGAGGTCTGCAAAAGCTTCTGCCAAACGCTTCACTGTGAATTTTCTTGGGGGTTCTTTTCCTCCTGCAGTTTCCTCTTCTTTCTACAACATTATGACGTCACTACCCAATAGGATTTTTTCAGCTCCATTACAATCTCAGGTGACCATCGTCATACGTACGGTCTGTCATTGACCACAACATTGTCATGTGGCACGTGACTGTAATCCAGGGGAACTTGGTACCAAGAGGCGGGAGATGGTGTTCTGGGAGGCACAGTCAGGGCTGGGAACGGCTTAGAGTCTCTTGCACGGTACTGGCCTGGCCCTGGGCCCAGCTGCCAGTCCAGCTGCTGCGGGCAGATAGAGATGAAGTGGGGCATGGCTTGGAGCTGACCCTCAGTCCTTGAGGAGCCAAAGGAGAGGTAGCCAGGCCTGGCAGGGAGGCTGGAGGGAGCCCCACACCCAGCGCCTGTGGTCATAGCTCTGGACTCGGCCGAGGCAGAGGGAGGCAGCGGCACCACGCTTCCATCCCCCTCCCACTGCAGGAGGGAGTTCGTGTGGGGTCAGCCACCCCCCCTTCTCCCCCCTGCCCGGATGATGGCGCAGGGGCAGCCAAGGGGTTGTGGGGGGATAGGTTAGAGGCATCCAGGGACTTGAGAGGAAGGGAGATGCTATTAAAAAAGTAATTTGTTGTGTGTGTCTTTTCTGATTACAAAAGCAATGCATATTCATTGTAGAAAATTTGGAAAATAGAGATAAGTGCAAAAAGCAAATAAAACCCCTCCTAATCTCCCCATTCAGGACTCGTCACTCACACGTCCAGTGTGATGGTTAAAAGCCCAGGCTCGCGGCCTCACTGCCTGGGCTTGAATCCCTGTGCTGCCGCTAACTAGCTGTGTGACCCTGGACAAATGCCTTAACCCCTCTGTACTTCTCGCATTGCTGGGAGGAAGAAGTGACGTGACCAAGTCTCTTGGCAGGCAGAAAGTGTCCCCTGAGTGTCAGCCTCTCCACCTCCACCTGAGTGACTGACAGTTTCTCAGACTTGAGCTAGCTGAGACAGGACTGCTGGCTCCACCCACCCAGATGCCCATCCCTTAGCTTCCCCCCATCCCGGGACACCACGCCCCCAGCACGTGGGCATCCCACACGCATGTGGAGTTGTCCTTGAGGCCTCCTTCGGAGTCAACCAGAGAGCAGGACCAGGAGGAGGAGGAAGGGGCAAGAAGGAAGGGATGGTGGCGCCTAGGAAGTGGGAAGTGGAGGAAAGACTGAGGGTAGTGCGTGAGAGAAAGACACAGATCACTCTCCCACCTGGGGGTGAACATAGGTGTACCCCTCTCCCCAGCTTGGGTCCTTCTGCTCAAATCCTCCCCACCGCACCCTGGTGGGCAGGCTGCACATTCTGGGCCCAGCCCCGCCTCTCCGTTCCCTGGGTCCCGTCAATAATTTATGCTTGCAGGGTACAATAACTATCAATAATGCACAGGCAATAACGGCCTACAGCTCTCTGCACAGTTGTGTTACTCCTAATGCGTGTGGTGCTGGGTCCTGGCACTGAGCCCACTCCTGACCCTCCCGGGACTGGACCCCCAGTGGCTCAAGAGAAGAGGAGGTGGGGAGGAGAAGAGGAGGGTTTGGGGAGGGCATCAGGCTGGGAGGCCAGCTCTGCCCACCTCATAGAGCAGCCTCTTCCAAACTCTGCAGGTGGGCCAGGCCTCAGACACCCCAGGAGGGCCTGCCCCTCAGTTCCAATATTCAAATAGGCAGGGAGCACCCCCAAAGCCCACCCCAGTGGGCGGCTACGTTAATCTAGTTCTACTCCCACACCCGCTTGCTAATCAGTCTCCTCATCTGCAAAATGGGGTCGCTAACACCCACACTCTCCTCCCCCTGGCTCCTCGTGGTGGTTGGGGAAGCAGGTATGATACTACCTTGCAAAGCTGGGAAAGCATTTCACAATCTGGCAGGATGAACGTCTCAGGGTGGTCACTATTGCCAGTTAGGCAGCACCTGGCCAGACATTTTGTGGGCTGGATAGAAAGGGAGTGAGTCACAGGAACACACAGACCCTGCCCTCAGAGGGCTTCTTCTACGGCACAGGCAGGTAATATACAGTGAACGAAGCTGGCTGGGTGTGAGACTATAGGGAGCGGTGGGGACTGTGGAGAACTGGAGAGGCATGCCCTGTCCAAAACAGGTGGCTACTACTCAGCAACAGCAAATGATGCCAAGGGGGTGCATGGGTCTAGTGCTACCGTGTTCACTTACTTGTCAAGGGGAAGTAGGAGTGTGGACTTTTATGAAAAACATCTCCTGACTTTTAAATGTGAGTTAAAAATTTTTAAAATAGTGAAAGGAGGGATACTGGCAAAGCAGATCCATGAGTGGGTCAAATCTGGCCCCAGCTACTGGTTTGGCCTAGAAAGTGGTTGCTTTGTGTTTTTCCAAGAAAAGAACAATTCTAGCCAGCACGGTGACTGAAGGAGCTTTGGCAAGGGGTCAGGGAACCTGGGTATGGTCCTGGTTGTGTGGATGGTGTGCTTTCTCCGAGTCTCCTCTCCCCCTCCGTATGCTGGGAGTGCTGGCCCCGAGGGCCCACGAGGCCCCTCCAGCTCTAATGCCTGTGCGGCAGCACCACACCTTACACTGACGGGGTCTGGGGGCTTGGCTTTCAGCAGGTGTCACAGGCCAGGCAGTTTGGGGTCTGGGTGAAAGGGCTTGGGGGTGCCCCCTAGACTCCATTCTCTGGGTCTGGGAGGGGGCAACAACACACAGACCCTGGCCCCCAGGGTCTGAGGCCACAGTCCTGGGTCACTCTATGGAAGCCCCTCGTGGTGAGACACCTGGGCACAGGCCCTCTTTGGTCTTCGGTAACAGGCCCTCCAGGTGGGTGTAAGGCAACTTCTCCACGGCTAAACTCTGTCCATTGGCAACGTGATGCTGCCAACACTAACATAAGCCGCGGGCCTCCCACTGCTGAGCTTGTTCTGTTACTCTCAAGTTGAAGACTCACAACAACCCTGTGAGATAGCATGATCTCCACCTAAGAGAGAAAAGAAACTAAACAAAAAACCACTAAGGCTCAGAGAGGTTAAGCAACTTGCCCAAGGTCACACAGACAGTGAAAGACAGTGAATATAGAGCCATAATTCAAACCTAAGTGTGTCAAGTTCCAAATCTCAGTCCCTCACTGCTTTCTTCTGCCCCAAAGTAGGTTTGAGGTTTCTGGCTTGTGGCTTCCCATGCTGTCTAGAGCAGGACTCGCTTCCATGGGTCGGAGAGGAGCGGGGGAGCCATGGAGAGAAGCCTGCCCGCCATCTGCAAAACTAGGATGAAGCCACAGGGTGGTCTTCTGGGGCTCTCAGGGTCTCTGCCTTCTGAGCTCCTCATGACCAGCCTGAGGGGGGCCGGGCAAACCACACGCATTGTCCAGAGTGGATGTTGAGGCCATGGTGGAGCTTAGCCCTAACAGTGGCAGGGCTACTGCAGAAGAGCACAGCTCTGGGACAGTCATCCTGCTCGGGGATCCTGGCTCTGCGGGCTCTGTGACTCTCAGAGCCGCCCTGGCCTCCTCCTCCTCGGAAGGGCTGCTGTGCGAGTTCAGGCAGGTGCACACGTGGGGTGCCTCACTTGTATCCGCTACTCAATAAGCATCTGTGTAAAAAGCAACTAGAAAGAGAAGACAAACTCTTAAGCACTACTCCATTTTCCTGGTTCTTGGTTGGGGACAGGAACACGGCAGTCATTAAAATAAGGTGACCTGCACTGTATGCTGCTAGGTTTGATGTGACATGCTGGTTTAAAAAAACAATTAAAAAGAAAACGAAAGCCCAGCTGAGGCTGTGGTTCCCAGACTCTCAGCAGCAGAATTAAGGGTGGGGGTGGGGAGGGGGTATGGTGGGGGTGGGAGGGTGTGAGGAGCCTGAGGCCTTACGGGGTGGGTGGGCCCTTTGCTGGGGCTGCTGGTGGCCCCCTGACTCTGCAGTCACCCGTAAGCCTGTCTTGGGGACAAGACTTTTCTCTGGAGGCAGCTAGTCACTGGAGCCAGGGCTCAAGGGTCTTATCCCAGGCCAGGGGCTGGAATTGGGCAGCCGGGCTCCCCCCGGGCTGGCTGCCTGGGGAGGGGCCTTCAGGGCCTGAGGCTGAGGGGGGCTGGGAGCCTAGAGAACCACTTCGAAGGATTCTGGTTACGGAAATTGCTCTTCTCTTTCTCACCTCTCATCTTACCACTTTATAGCACGCAGTCCTCCATCCATACCAACTGCATCAGAGCAGTGGTCTGAGTTCTAGCCTCATTAGGGGGAGCAGTTGAATTAGCACTCACGAGGCCCAAAGAGGTGACACCATGTGTCCAGGTCACACTGCAAAACCGAGGCTTGAAGTCTGAAGAGGAAACCCCTCATCATGACCCCTGCCGCAGCCCCTTCGTCCTCAGGTCGTTCCCCTAGAGCCACACGTGCAACTGCATTTTTCCAGGAAAGTCTGTGTGGGGGCGCCCTAGGGTCCTGCCTCCACACCTGCGGCCTGGCCCCTCCTGCAAGATTAATCCGGCTCTTATCAATGTTTCATCTGCTTCCCATCCCACGTCAACCCCACTACCTCTTCTCACATTTGAGCCTGGGAGCATGAAAAATAGATGTGCCTTCTCCACTTGCCCTAACGCTTTTTCTCAGGTTTGGGACTTAGCAAGAAGTGATCTTGCTCAAATGTTCTCCCAGCGCTCTGATTCCCCGGCCCCTCAGCACCCCCCGGCCCAGCCGGGCTCAGCAAGGATACTAAATGTACCCTGACCTGGGCCCAGCTTTCACCTTTTCAAAGCACGCTGTCTGTGTATTCCTGGGCAGGCAGGAGGAGCTATTTTTGACCACTGGGCTCAGAGGTGCTAACCCACTTGTCCAAGGCCACACAGGAAATTTGCAATGGTTGTAAAGGGGCAGGCATCCGCTCTGACAGTTGTCATCCTCTGATCTCTTGGTTTGGGGTGCCCCTCCACCAACGTCCTCCCAAACCTGCATCTTTTGACAGAATGGGCTCCTGAGGCCCAAGCCCTTTCCTTTCTATGACATGATAGAATCAATAAAGTCTAGGAAGGAGAGAAGAGGCGGGAGGAGGCCGAGGCTGCTGTGGCTGGTACTCAGCTTTGATGACATCAGGCCCTGCCTCAGAGACCTTCAACAGCTCCCCATTGGCCATGAAAAAAACCCCTAACCTCTCAGTTTTGCAAGGAAGGCCCTTTGCATACTGGGCCCTTCCCCGCCACTCACTCCTCCCCACTCCCCAGCAATCACACCGGGGGCTTTAGCTTTCCAGGAACCTGTCGGCACTGTCTCCCCTCGACTGGAAGTGCCCTGTCTCCACTGGCCCCTCTGGAAATCTTTTTCCTCCTAATCTAGACCAGTGATTCTCTAATCAGCCAACCGACCGCGGATTCTGCACAGAGAACCTCCTGAGGCCTGAGTCCTGAGGCCTGGGTCTGCTGAAGCTTCTCTGGGATGGAGCCCGGGCATCAGTATCTTAACCCTTGTGATACTTGGCACACTGTAAGCTCGGTGTGAACCATAAACACGCTGCCCAGACACGCCTCAGAATGAGCCTTGCTGGGTAGGAGGACAAGTTTTAAGAGCTTGATTTTGGATCTAATTTGAGTATCACCCCTTCCCCCTGAAAGCTGGGGTGCTTGTTTCCAGAGCTGGAGAGACGGCTTTCCTCAAAATGACGGGTCTGGCCCTCCCCTCCGGCTGCCTTTCCGTCTCTTCATGACCCGTGGCAGAAGGGCCCACAGAGGGCAGCAGGACGGGCTCCCCACGGCTCCCTGAATGCGCCCCACTTCCTGCTACTCCCCCACCAGGCTGCAAACTCCTCCCAGCAAAGCGCTGCAGCTTTTACCACCGCACCCAGCCTAGTGCCCCCACACAACAGACACTCGATAAGTGTTGGCTGAAGTGATGACAGGTGTGTTCCAACTCCAGCAAGTGACTTACCGGTGGGTGTCCCAAGGGAGCTGGAGACAGAGCTGGGCCTGGGACCATCTGCTCTAATTTCCAGGATGTGCTCCCACGCTCCTCACCCCCTCTTCTTCCTGTCTTCCCCCCTCCGCCGTGACTGTGCCCCAGGAAGCCCAGGAGGAGGAAAGACACAAGCACTGCCATCCCATCTCCGAGAGACATCAGTACCCCTAGGGTTTGCTGAGGTTGGGGGCCCCAAAGTCCTTCAGAAACAAGGCCACACCCTTCATCCAGGCCGGAGGAGTCGAGCCTGAGGCACTAAAACTCTCTGTACACCCAGCTCTGCATGAGCCCTCGTTACAGCGGGAGGTGCAGGCCCTTTACATGTCTGGAAACTCTAGAACAGGCTCTCAATGTGTGGGCCTCACACTAGCACTACTGGGACCTCCTGGAAACATCTTTGAAATGCAAGTTCTCCAGTCTCACCCCAGACCTACTGAGTCAGGAAGTCTGGGGATGGGCCCAGCAGTCTGTTTTAACAAGCCTTCCAGGTGATTCTAATGTATGTTAAAGTTTGAGCACCGCTATCTAGAAGCAGCGGCAGGTCAGGGCCCTATAAAAACCTCCACACAGAGCTTTGGTTAGACCGATGGGCAGGTCTGCTGTTGTGCTCCCTCGAGGCCAAGCAGAACCTTTGGGCGACACATCTCCACCCACCTGATCCCAGGCCCAACTAGGTCTCCAGTAAGCGTCTGAAGTGATCTGTGTCCAGGTGAAGCCAGTAAACCCCTTGGGCCATGGCCAACGGGCAAGGAGTACTGACTGGACCGGGAGATGGCCATACTTGGTTGGGTCTGGAGGAGACTCATGGTTCTAGGAGAGCTGTGACCTAGGGAACACGTGCACACTGATGACTGATGAAGACGGTGGTCTGGTTGAAGGCTTGGGCCACCAGACTTGGAATCCCAACAGCAGAAGCTGAAGGCCGCCTCTCCAGGTGATGTGCTTGTTCTGGGCTGGGAGAAGACAGCTGGCCTGGTGACTGGCTATGCCTCTCTGACCTGGGCTCGGAATGAGGACTGTGTGGGAACTCTGAGGACCAGACTGCTCACAGCGTGGTGTTATCTAGTGGCCAGTGCTTAGGGTGGGAGGCTGCTGACCTGGGCATGGGCCCTGAGGAGATGTCGGTCCTGCCTCTGTCAGTACTCTGCCTGGTGCCCATGCTGCTCTGGCTGGATGGGCCCTGGCAGCCTCCCCCAGGAGAGGAGGTTTTGAGATGGGTGGATATGGTGCTCAGCCCAGCAGCCTAGCGGGTGGCCTCCCTACCGCCTGGGGAGAAAGGAGTGGGAGGATGAGACCTTGGGGCACAGCTGTGCAGGGAACACACCTGATGAAGCTGGATGAAACGTGGAGTAGCAAGGAGAAAGGAAGCCGGAGCTTGGACCAGCACCTGTGGCCTTGCTGCAGGGGAATCTGATTATCATTATTATTGGTTAAGGAGTGTGTGGCTGGAACAGAACCTCATAGATGGAGGGGGGTGCTCTTGGGTGTAGGCTTTGGTCAGCTCTGGACGCTGGGTACCCCTGGGGGCAGATTGACATCATAGGAGGCCTGGGCTTGTCTGAGTTCCTGAGCTGGGCAGATCTTGGGTGGTTGGCTGGGGAAAGAGGCAGAGTCTCGGCCTTGGTCTCTGAAACGAGACTGATGTTGCCCCGAGGCCCTGCATTCCCACAGTGGAAGGGCTGCCATTCTCTGCTGCCTTGGATGTCCGGGCAATGTCACAGGCAGGATCCCAGAAGAGGCCACAGTTAGACCTGGGATCTTGTGCTTCCAGCTTGGCTGTTGGAACTCAGGGTCTTCTTTGAGCAGGGCCAGGTTTGGAAAAGGAGACCAGGGTCTCTAAACAGCTGCTTGGCTTGTCAGGGAGCCAATGGTCTGGTGGCCATGAGGTTCCCCAGCAGCCTCTGTTTTGCCTGAACCCCTGGGGTCTGTTGGAAGATCCAGACCTGGCATCGGTGTGGCTTGGTCTGTGGCTCAGGAAGGAGTGATGGGCAAATGCTCAGTGCCTGTGTGGGTACTATGAACCTGGTGCCTGATACAAGGGACTATGGGGGAGCCAGGGCCTGTGTCCAGGGGTCCTAGACTACCTGCTGCTCCAACATCCAGGTTTAGCTGGGTGGCCCCTGGTGTCTTGGAGCAGGTAGAACTTTTTATTCTGTCCTCGGGTGGTCCCTGGGGAAGATGAGCTTGGGGCCAGGGAGGCTGAAGCTTGGAAGTCTAGACTCGTGGCCTGAGGATTTCCTACTGTCTGGGGCTGAGGCCAGGAAATGTCAGGATTTGCTCAGCCATATTCTTGAGCTGTGGCTCTTGGTGAAAGAATAGGCTTGGAGGTGTAGAACCAGAGGGCTTGGCAGAGAAGAGGCCAGGCCACGGGATGCCCAGTGCTGATGCTTACTGTTGTCTTAGCAACACCCTGTCACGGCCCAGGCCATGCTGCTCTGCCTCCTCGCAGGAGAGCCCTCAAATGTTGGGTGGGGTTCTTGCTGTCCCCCCCCCCCCAATCATCCCCAGCCCCGGGCGGGCCCTCTGTCGGGAATTGGAAAATGGCTCTGGGTTCCCAGAGCATGCCATGTGCTACAGTCGCAGTTGGGTGGGCTGTGGCTTAGCAAAGCGCACGGGCTGGGCTCAGGATCCTGGTCAGAGCTCCTTAGGCTGCCCGGCCCTGACCCTCCCCTCCCTGCAGCGAGGGCCATGTGGTAGGACCACACCCTTCCTGCTGTCGCAGTGGGCCTCCTGGGCTCTTTCCTCCCTGTTGTGTGATTCTGGCTCTGTGATGGGTGCCAGCGCCAAGGATGAATAGGATGGGCCCCACTCTGCCTCGAGGCCTTTTGTCCAGCAGAGAAAAGACCACATAGTGGCCGATCACTGGGGGAGGAACGGCCTAAGTGCCTCCCATCACGGAGTGGAGTGGGGAGGTGGGTAGCAGGAACACGGGCTGCAGGTGGGAAGAGCGTGCTCTCCCTTGCAGCAATGAAGACTGTTAAGGCCTCCACCTCCCTGTGAAAAGAGGCCTGGCCATGGTGGAGCCTGGACTGAGCTGAAGACAAGCTGAGGGGCTGGGTCTGTCTAGAACAAGAACTAAGGGCTATGAGTGGGTGGACTGTGAGTGGAAGGACACATTACTGCGAGGGGCTGGAGTGAGGCTGGCACCACATTAGGTGGAAGCAGCTGGCTGAATGGCATCAAATGTCTTGAAGGCACCCTCCCCAACTGGCTACAGAGCCTCCTCAGCTGGCCCCCTGGCCCTCCCAGGCCTTAGGCCTGCAGCCAGGGCCCTATGGGCTGGGCTGCTCCGCCTGCACCACTGCCCCTGTCGCTGTCACAGGCAGTCGGGGTGTTCTTGCCTTGGCCCAGAACAAGCCCCTCTGTGACCACTTGGCACTTGAATGGGTATCTAGGTGCTGTCTCAACTGTTCCCTGGACTTCCCTCTGGAGGCAGTGTCCCCAGCAGGGCAGCTTTCTGTGTGTACCCTGAGAGCCGCCCTCCGGCTCTGCTCTCATCCGAGAGCCTGGTCTCGCCCCTCTACCCAGAGCCGCCATGGTGAGTCTGTCGTGTGTGTGATCTGCCTTCCACGGGCTTCTGACTTTCTCTTTCTAGTGAATGTGAGGATATCAGAACCAGCTCATCCAGGGCTTGGGGTTTTCTTCTCTCTTTCCTCTTTGTGGGCCTTTTCATTCTGTCTTCAATATCTCTAAACCTTGGGATATTTCCCTTCAGGATCTGTTTTCTCCATGCCGCCTTCTCCCTGGATGTTGGCATGGCCATCCTCCACATCTGGCTCTTCTTATCTACTTTTGCCCTTTCCTTCTAGGAGATTCTTCAATCCGGATGTCAAGTAAGTTAGTTCCTTAGCTGAGTCAATTTCTTCCGATCTGTTCTATCCTTAAACTGTGTTTATGCCTGACTTAATATTGCTAATATGGTTAAAACCCTTGGTCTGTCTTAACCCTTCTACCTCTGGAACCTGGAATCCAGTTAACCATCTTGAAAGGTTGAGGTCCTAATGGCTCACTGGGTTTGAGCTCACTTTCCTTGGGGGTGTTGGCCACTTCCAGCAATGCCCTGGGGGGTAGACCAGACCCTAGTTCTCAAAGGGCTCATAGGGGGGAATATGAGCACCAGGTGCTGGGAAACCAGCCAATCATCACCCTTCACCCCACACAGGGCCGTCTTAGGGCAGGACCTGCCCTTGCCTGCCAGGCAGAAGGGACAACAGGACAGCAGCAGACGAACTCCCCAGCCATTGGGAGAGGGCGGTGGAGGTGGAAAGCTTCCCTACCAAGAAGCTCCCCACCTGTCCTTCCTTAGCTCTGCCAGGTCCTGACTTTTATTCCTGAGGACACCTGGTCCAGAGGCGTGAGTTGCTGCTGGTATGAGGCAGGCCCTGTCCTAAGGTAATAGGGGACAAGCAGGAGCAGAATTCAAACTGCCTTGGTTGCTAACTCCTCCTCAGCCAGCCAGGCTGCCTCCTGTCCCAGGAGAGAGCCCCCCCCCCCCCCCCCCCCCCCCCCC